>NW_024037073.1:15053026-15146104 GCF_015706575.1 Patiria miniata
TTGATATCATACATGTGTGCGTGTTGGAATCGTGAAAATGCAAAAATACTGTGACATCTCAGAATGACAGGGTCCATGCAAAAGTCTTGGAAAGAAACTGTGACACTACTTTCAATCCATCGAATGTTCAGTGTAAAGTCTAAAGCTGACAAATTCACGTGGCTGCTCATGCTTTATGCATAGTGTGCACTGAGTTATGTGTAAAATTCAGTTGTTGGAAAAGCAGCACGCATACATCCATGCATCTGTATTGCGCATTGTGCTATTAGTACTGTGCTATCCATTGGAATTTAGGTACAAAAAATGTATGTAGCGATTGAAACATATTGATGCATACAATACGCACTTAGGGTTTTTTTTTTATGTGCAACTGAAAGAAATTAAGTGGTTGGATAATATTAATGGTTGGCCTAAAAAGGAAGTAGTTTGTATGTGAATCTTATTGAAGCAAACTAGGGCCTGCCTAGATTTAGATTTTCAAATTCTCTTAAATTAATATAACATTGAATATTCATATACCATGTGTACTTTATTGCAAAGTTAAATCTTGTTAAATGTTTATTTATGGTGCAATGTATACTTTGTCAAGCTAATCTAAATTTAATTAGAGCCCGATTTTCTACTCGCTTATCTGCTGCGTGCTCTGTATTTGAGCTTTTACGTCCGTCAAGTGTGCAGTGAAATGCACACGCATGGATTTTCAGAGTACGCATCACGGACACGCAACTGACCAGTAAACCCACAACGTAATACAAACATCAAAAACAGACACGTGGATTTTTGGTCTTAGTCCTGCATCCAATTATTAATCAATGCATTGCACATGTATACATGTACATGTACATGAAAAAAGGAGAACAAATCCAATGCTGCAGCATTGATTTTTTTTTTGTGGTTAAAACTCAAGTCTGTTGTATTGTGCAGTCTATAAACGTGAGTCATCTGAATACGTACATGAGTCTGTACCGTACATGTACATGTACATGGATTGTTTAAAAAAAATTAAGCAAGGAGGAGTATCTTTTCTCTTTAGAAGTTTTACATTTAACTTGCCTGCATGCATATTTGTACGATAATCAAATCACACCTGATACATGTACACCGGATGTGTGAAATGCATTGCATACCATCGTAAAGGTAAATGAGGGTATACAGTCGGTTTGCTACAAATACAAAATGGCCTCGTGGTCTGGAGCATTGAACTCATGGTCTGCGGGTACACATTCTGCAGGCTGTGGGTTCGAGTCCAGTCTGGGGATGTGGTACATGTACCGGTACATGTGCCCTTGGGCAAGACACTTTGTCGCTCATTGCTACTCCCCACCCGGGAGTAAATGGGTACCCGTGAGGGTAGAGATGGCTAGTGTGACAGATTTTAGCTGCTTTGCGCCGAAATGGCAGCATCAAGCTGTATACTCCCCAAGAAACTGAGATGGTCTTTGGAATGTTTCATTGGCCCAATGAGCAGGGATAATAGTGCCTTGAGCTCCAATAATTGTGGATATATATATGCACTTTATAAGAAAGGCATTATTAAACATAATATTTTGCGTGCATGTACACGTGTACATGTTTCATCACAATGCCGAAGTACATGTACAAAAACCTCAGAATCATATACATTCATGTACATGTAGCCTATGAATCATCAGTTAAGGATATCTCAAGAGTTTCCCTGTAGGAAGTCAGGTCTACTGTACACGCGTCCGGTTCTATCCCTTCTCTTGCATCCATTTATGAAAGACAATGACTGCTTGGGTATGCACACACATATTGATTTAAAGTTGCATTTAAAGCTTATAGTCCATCATTTGCAGCCATCCGAAAAGTAACTGGCGTAATTATTGTTAAAAAACAAACTTGGTTGAAAGATAGTAAGGGAACTAAACTCCCTGTGAAATTATTCTTTCTGGGAAGCTGTCATTTTGAAGTAATCAACGAAAGAAGGCATTTCCAACGGTGATTCTTAAGAAGCACCGTAGGAAAATTTAAATTAGTAGTTCATTTTGTTATTCAGCGCAGCGCGCACAAGTATTGGAACGACGCACGCGCGCGCGCGGTTGTTGTAATTCGTCGGATCAGTGCGCGACGTCGCGTATAGCTGCAATTCAAAACAATTCAAAAAATGATTCGGTAACTTTTGATTTGAAATTGAGATCTTAGAATGCTGTTTTTCTCGGAATGTACAGCTGAAGCTTAGCTGAAACTTCATCAGGTTAGTTGCTCAGTATCCTTCATTAGATTTTGAACTCTTTTGTTGCTTCAAACGAACAAAATGCACAAATTACAAATGATGGACTGTAGCTTTAAGCAAAAGACCAGCTTAAAACCAAAACAAAATTATTTTTGCCTAAAGGTTTGCAGTCTACAAGGAGTGAGAAAAAAACCCAAAGAATTTTTGGTCATACTTGTCTTTGAATGTTTATAGAAGTCGCTTAAATCAAATCCTCACAGCATTTACATGTTGAATGGGTGATTTTGCGTGTTGTGTTGTGCAAGTAGTGAAAATTGTTTCTGAATTCTCAAAAGTCATTTCATAGAATTATATCCAGCATGTAAATGTTTGTCCTGCAAACAAAGAGTGCCTCACATCTTTTTATTTGCAGGAATTCAATCATCAGTCAAATTACTCCATAGTCAGCCAGCTCTTTATGTTCACCCGTACCCACACATGAAAAACCCATTTCAAAATACAAAATTTATAATTTTTTTTGACTCAATTACAATTTGCCGTTTATTTAATGCTTGATGGAAACCTGTATAAACTCTCAAAAGGCTAAAGTAGCTCAGCGTATTTTCTACATGCCGTTCATGTGGTTTACATGTGCAACTGACTGAGTATGGTTTTCCTCACTATAAAACCCAGAGAACTAACACATCTATATAAGGCCAACAAAAAAAAAATATTCGGTCTCTGGTCAGACCAAAGTTCCGGAATTGACGCGGCCACGCGGCTTTTTTTTTTTTTTTTGCTTTTTTTTTTTTCTTCAAGCTTGGATTGCACAGACAAGGTGGGGTACTATTTTGCTTTTTTGGTGTCCTCATGTACATTGGTGTCCTCCATAATTTGCCTTGGTGCTTTCGATCATTTGCCTTGGTGCAATTTCCCATTCCTTGGTGCTCTTTGGTAAAAAAAATTGAGGAGGTGCGGAAATAGAGGGCGCTGTTGGAGCTACCGCGGAACATTTTGGAGAAAAAAAAAGATCGACGCGCATGATTAAAATCAACGCGCACGCTGACCATAGACCGACTTTTTTTTTTTTTGGCCTAATAGAACATTCCCAAGATAACATCATATCAAAATCAAATATAAAATGTAAATTGTTTTGTATTTGAAAACATGCGGTTCTCATCAGATTGAATGTTCCCCAGACAAAACCAAATCCAATACAAAATGTAAATTTGTGCAGTTCATAGACCTCCATCTTTTTAATATCAATTTATCTCTTAACGCTATGTCGTTTCTACAAAGCATGTGAAATACCACTCTCCGCCTTAGGCTTTTAGTACGGTGCTTTATTTATTGAAATAAAAACAACAATCCTGTTGTGTTTGTTGTTGCTACAGGGTTACCGTATTCCTTAAAAAAAAAAAAGTGGTGATTAAATTTTACCGGGCAGATTCCAGCCGGCGGTAGAACGTGTCAACTGGCAGGAGAGTGTTGACATGTTAAAGGAATGTGATATGTAATCCAGTCAGAGTGTGCAATATGATGAATGTTTCAAGAGAGGAGAAATCAATAATTCCACGGATGTTGACAGCGTTTGGACATGTATGAGTGTACACAGTGCTTTGTGATTGCAGATGCACCAGAAACAAATGGATAAATTTGTTTGTGGATTTATTCAGTTGAAGCAAAGAGAATGATTGATTCAAATTCAATCAGATTTACTGTTTTGGAATATCAGCTGTTCAAATGTTTGTTCTTTTTATACTAACGTGTGGTTTATATTCTTACAAATATATATAAACAGTGAATCGTTCTGATTCACAAGATTAAAAGATCTACAATTTTTTCGTCCTAAGGAATTTTGTCCTTTCTTTTAATCGGGGCATCTACATGTATAAACCTCTGAAAAAAAGGCTTTCATTGTGTGTTGCATTTCAGGACAAACAGATCCACACTTTGAGTAGTCTGGGTCCCAGTCACCACATTATTGATTCTAAATGGGGGGCCTGGAACCAGTCTACCCTGTGAAAACTGAATTAATGACAGGCCGCAAGTAATTCAAAATTGGTTGAAAACAAATTTCCATAATTAAACATGGGCTGATTTTTATTCAGTTGGTCTTATTCAAAAGTAAATAAAAACACAATTTTGTTTTTTGCGGGATGAAAGTTACTAAAAATTAGCACGGACAGTACATTTTTTTTAAATGGGGGGATGTATCAATTTGCTGTATTATGAATGAATGGCATGCATACATGTAGTACCTTGTTTGGCGGTAAATTTATGATAATTACATTGATGAGTTGCTCTTGTTACATGTATGCTAATTTAAATGTTTTATTCTCGGATGAGAAAGCTCATCTATAGACGTGGGTGGGAATAGTGACATGCTCTGACTACATGTACCTATCTGTACGGCATGTATGGTGACTCAGGCCAGCGGTCATCTTCTGGCCGTCATCAATCAAATTTGATTTTGGTTTTGATCCTGTTTGTGCTTGACTCCTCTAAGAAAATAATCTTTGTCTTGGATTCTCTTTCAAATTTACTCATGCCCATGTTTACGTTACATTACTTCAAGTGTACTGTAAAGCAACACAATACATGTATGACCTGCTAAAAAGAGTCACATGTGTGATGCGATCAAGCTAAATGAGTCGTTTGTCGGGAGTTTTTATTTGGAGATACAGGCCAAAATAAGATCATTTCATCACATCACTTCATCACATCTCTTGGTGTTCCGACTTCCATAATTTTTGAACTTAAGATGGTATCAGCATACGGTTTTCAGCAGTAATGCTGAGATTGTGCTCTTTTCAAATCTTTAAAAAAAAAAAAAATTGACCAGGGTCTACAAACAACTCATGTAGCTTGATCGCATCACATATTCCTTTTCTTTTTTTTTCCAAGTCTATTTTTTTCCAGTGACATGTAAATCCAATTTTCATATATTTTTCCATTGTCGCAAATATTTTCTGCATCACTGATCCAAATTTATTTGCCCAGCTAAGAAAGAAGGGGGGAAAAAAATTGTAAGTCACTGACCTAAGCTGATCATTGTGGGAGCATACAGTGCGTGTACATCTCAAATAACATTTGAGTGACATTTTAAATTGTGCTGGTTGGCATTACTAAGGATAACAGTCTACGATTGTATTCTAATATCAACTCAATAAATATCAAATGTATCTTTCACGGTTGGGCAGCAACAAGCGAAAACCATACTTTCAGAGATACGCGCATGTTCATTTTCCTCTTCCAAAACCTTCTAGAGCACAGGGTGTTAGTTATTAGGATTTCACAGATGGAATGAAATCAGAATGTGGATGCTGATTATAAATCCCTTGTGGTCTTTGCAAGATTCCGGCCTGTAAGACTGGAGGGAATAGAGTAGACTCAGGAACATAATCAGTATTGATTCTGACGGGATTGTCCAAGGGAAATCAGCCCGGTTAGGGAAATGACAAGACACACTCCAACAATGCTGATGAATTTTTTTTGGTCTCTTCTGGCATGAATAATGATGTAGAGGATTGTAGAGGTGCGGAGAGGGGTGTGTTTGAATACAGATGAAGGATGGTGCTGTATCTATGGCAACGTCGCAGCATTTAAGCATCCACCTGCTGCCCTTGAATATCATACATTTTACCGACTTTTCGTAACATTGTTGGAGATTTCCGTGATCAAAGATCGCAAATTGTTATTTATTTTGATATAAAGAATGTTTTGTTCTGGCTCATCACAAAAAAATTGTATTTATGCTACACCATTCATGCTCGTATGGCATGCGGGTATTTCTACAAATTTAGGGTCCAAAATGTGACATTTTCGTGTCCCTGTTACCTTGGTACTTTGTAATTTGAGATTCAGGATTCAGTAAATGACTTGAAATTCTTTATTATTTCTTGGTAGGTAGTTTACTATTCATAATCACTCATGGAGGCGACTGCGTTTAGGAGTGCATCAGAATTATAAAATAACAGATGTCAGATGTAACAGGGACAGAAATAAAGTGGAGTCCAGATTTATAGAATGAACCTTGCCCAAAAATAGTATCCAAAATTTTGAAATTATGAACATGTTTACAACCCAGAAAGTGATCATTTGGTTCACTCACTTGTCTCTTAAATGTCTTGTAATGTGCTGAAATTCTTGGGGTTTTTTTCCTTATTAGAAAAAGAAAAAAAATCTTGAGAAATAAATTTGTGTTTGTGAAATGTTCTTTATCGTAGGGATTAAGCATGTATGTAGCTGGAACTGTATTGGCATTATGTGTATGTAATGCTATTCCTTCCTCTATGGTAATACTATTAGCAGAATAGGTGAGAACGTAAACAGTGCAGTACCCTTGCCATGGCACTGAAATTGTAAAGGCTGCAGAGCTCACGTACATGTCCGTGTTCCTCATGTACTGTACATAAGCAGGTACATGTAGGGCATCAACAGATACACACTCGGTATGCAGGCAGTGTGTGCGCAGTGATGGCAGAGTCCGTGTCCGGGCCCAGCCCTGCATTTCTTACCGTGATGATAATGATGTCGTCGATGGGCACGGTCTTGCCGCATGACTCTCTGCGCTGACCTAGACTACGGCATTAGCAATCCCCCCCCCCCCCCACAAACATAATGAGTATGGTGATAGCTGGCAAGGCTGTGATGCATTATTAAAATGACTAGTGTGCTGTATGGCGCATTGGTAACTACACACACAGCGATTAGCTGGTTGGTTTGTTTGTGTATCACGGAAAATGTCATAATTGTTGCATGTCAAAACAATGTGCAGTATGTATGGTTGCAAACGTACATGTACATGATATCATTGTACATGTACAATATTTGCGTCAAATGTTCAGGTATTTCTATTTTTAGGCCAAGAAAAAAATTAACCAGTTTCCCGTCCCGCCCGCTTCCTCTTTCCTGCCCGCCTCCTTTTTTTAATTTTTATATTGTCAACATACATGTAGTCCTTTTTTTTTGGTTTCCAACAAAATTATACCTATGTAGAAAGTGTTACGGCTCCTTTGGACACAATTTGTATCAAAATGGAAGAATCCATCGGCCAGCTTGGGGGGGGGGGGGGGGGGGGACGTCTGCCGCCGCCTTTAAAAAAAAAAAAAAATGCCCGGACGAGAAATTAATTTCTTTTACTCGGCCTTATGTACATGATTGGGTACGTACCGGTATACACAGAAACTATTTGCACAAAATGAACTTCATAATGTACATGTTGCAGTGTGTCAAATTCTTTCACTAAGAATGCATTTACAGTGTAGAATTTGACTGAGCACTCCCATTTTTGTTTTCACAGATGTCATTAATAGTATGAGAGTATCCTATACGATAGATGTCAGATTCTAATTTGTACCCGCTGTACTTTGAATATGTACAGTTTTGGGCATTAAATGAGCACAGTCATGTCACGTATGTTTCAGCCGCTCATTTAGTTTGCGCGCATGCGCACTCAAAATATGAAATACTGATAATCAGCAAACACGGATGCCTGCAGTCGCAGTCTGACCCACTGAAGTATCGGTCAACATCACGCTCGAAGTACTTTGATAAATTTTTCTTTCCACGTGGACAGGAATTTAAGGCAATCAAAGTCACTTTTGCAAACCTTAGCGCAAAAAAACAGAGACTATTTGATGCATTTTTTTTTGTTTTTCCGTGTCGTGTAGTACAAAAGTATTGGGTCACAAATTCAAAACATGCGACAGTTTAGGGGATAATTTTTCAGTTTTGCCGAGTAATTGTAAACTTGTCTTCACTGAAAAATGGTAAAGGATGCCACGGAAAGTGCGATGTATAAATATCATTTAAGTCGGAAACCGTTTCAATGAGAAAAGTAAGGTCTCACGTTATACGTTTTTTTCGTTGAATGTAACGTTATTGTGCACATACCTGTACACAGACCCTGGAATGTCCAAATGTGTAAACCAAACTCAAAAGCGAACGATGTTTTTCCTTTTCATTTTGTACGTTTTTTGTCCATAATTATTGGGTTTTTTTAATATTTGAAAAGGTTTTTAGCGCCGTTACCACACTGTAGAGACAATTTATATCTTTGTTCACTTGGTCTACTGATAATTTTTGGTTTGAATCATCTTTTAAGTACGTTTGAGAAGGATACATTTTAAGACATGAAAACCAGACAATCGTTCAGTGCGTCGTCTGCTACCGCTGATTGCAAGCTGACGACGCGGAGGAAACCATTGCGCATGCGTGGGAAGACGAACTAAATGCACGCACGGTCTATGGGGCTGAAACATACGTGATGTACATGTATGTACATGTAATCTGAGAGTACCAGGCATCCTAAGGTCAAAGATTAAACATATCCATACCATATCTTTCAAAATCAATCATACTACAGCTCTTTAGCCTTGAGTTTTACCATGTGTACATGTGTACACGTAGTAGACAGGACATACAATGTATTTGAGGAATGATTTTGAAGATTTAGTTTACAAGTGTGAAAATAGTTGCTGGTAGTACATGTGCATCTGTGTTGTTTTAATAAAGGGGATTTTGGGTGCTTCCTCTGAAAGTACATATTACTGAGCCCAATTTCTAGTCTCTGCTTACAGTAAGCAAACAATCTTTGCTTCATGCAACTGTTGTTAATAGTTATTTCACATTATTCACAAGTAAGCAGTGAATTTTGGTTTGTGGCACGCATACATGTACCTGTACATGTATGCCAGTGCTGTGCATTTTCAATACTTTGTTTTTGATTATTGGAACTTGGATTAGATTGAACATTAACATGGAGGTACAACCTTTTATGAATGTCATGTATGTATCGATATGTTGTTGAGATAGTCGACTAGCTGATATTGACAGTCTTGAAGATGCAAATTAGGGCTGATATTCCTCATGGAAGCGTGTGAAGTGGCTGTCCACAAAAATGTGGCATTTGCAATAAAAACCACTCAACTTATACATCCCAGACATTTTTTCATCGTATTCTCAATTTTGCTATTGGGATATTCAGTGGATGGTCAAATATTCAGATATTTGAAACATTGGGCACAGCCCAAACAGCCCCAACATCATATAACTATGGAATCTTTACTGGAGATAGTGTCAGTACCATTTTTTTATGTGCCAGCGCTAAGTACAAACTGGTAATTGTTAAGCACAGAATTTTGTGTTAAACAGAGCCATGTACATGTAATAGGGCCTAGGAAAGAGTAAAGTCCGTTTCATAGTTACTTTTTTTGGTCATACTGAATTTGACGTCACGACACATTCGCTGCAAAATTCGCAGGAGTCCATATGTGTTCAACTTTTGCGAATTTGCAGCATGAAAACTTGCCCTCACGTCAGAAATTCGCGTTGCGCTTGCTTTCGCGCCGAGTATTAACTGGCCTTAATTATCGCCTGTTTGCGACATTGAAACTTCGTTCTAATCCTCTACGCCGAAAAATGGGTGTTAAGGTTTTATCTGTTGGTGTTCTTTTAAGGTTTGCTACTCTGTGTCATCAGTTTGCACAGTTGTAAATATCTAACATGTCCTTCTAGGATTGCTAAATCAGACCTTATTTCTGAATTTCCTTGTTGTGGGAGTTTAATACTTGACATTCTGAAACGTTGATCATAATTTGTGGAATACTAATGTGGTTTTTGCTTGAACGTGTATTTCATTATTTATTTTTTAAATTTTTTTAGTGTTGCCATTTAAAATGATAAGTGTTTACAAGTCATATTTGATCAGTTTCCATCCATGCATGCATTTCTACCTTCTCTGTGGTTTTGCTTCATTTACATTTTCCTCCCGTTTTCTTCCCTCCATTTGCCCATTTCATTTTCCTGCCTGCCTGCCTGCCTCCCATTCATTCCAAGAAGGATTATCCGGTTGGTACATAACATGTTTGTTACCTTTCTTGCACTCATATTAATCTAGGTCTCACTCACTGACTTTGCTTAATAGCGCAGTGTTCTTAACACGTTCCTCTACTAAACAACATGCTTTGTTATGGTAGATTTTTAAAAAAAATTTAAACATGTTTTTTTTTCTTAATTCTTTTAAGTTTAATGTACCATGTGAATTTAAGATTAAAAAATTCAGTGTATAGAATCATTATTGCATTCCAAAGTGCAGTTATTATTTATAATAACCTTGATATTGAATACATTTATTAAACAAATTGAGTTAACAAAGTTGGAAAATACTTTGCCTCATTTTTATTACCTTGTTCCTAACTTGTAGAGCATACCTTCAAAATCTTCCTTATGGGAGCATAAACAGAGGCCACACTCCCTATTTTGTGTTTTGTGTATCTTTACAAACACAACATAAAAGGTTTGCAATTTGCATCCAAATGAGAGAGAGCAACACACAAATTAAAAGTCATGGGCTCACAAGTCCTTATGTTCTGTGATCATGTGGGTTCAAGCGTGTTTACTACCGGCATAACTCATCTGAAAAACACATTTTTTATTGCTACAAGTGCTACTATTTTTAGTTAGTTGCATCGCAGTCTATATTTTGTGAATAGTTATTGCACTAACAGAATTCTTTGTATTACTAAGTCTGCATGTGGCATGCCTAACCACCAGTCCTACATGTACATGCGATTTGTACACTGCCTGTCTTCTTCCACAGTACAAAATGTATCTCAGTCGCATCATGATCTCACACTTGGCACAAGCTGAGCCATTGCTGTACGTTGATGTAAAATTGGTGCTGCTGACACTATAACAATTTTTTAGTCTTCATGTTTTCTCTCAGTATTTTATTCCATTAATTATGCAAAGGCTGTTTCTGAACAAAAACAATGATGGAGATCTGGACAGACTGAATTTTAGGGAAGGATTACTAAATGTGTTGTAGTGTTGCAGTCAGAGTGTTTCAAAGTGAGGGTAAACAAATTCAAGATGGACCAAACGAGTTTGAGTGATTATGCATATTGGCCATTTTTAGGGGCCACTTTGTCTTCTGCTGGGATAGACAGGAGTAGACCAGTTAAGCATTTATTGATACTGAATAGAAAATAAAATAATACTTCTATGATGGCTACCACATGTATAAAGTTCCTTGCAAAAATGCATTGGGGATTTAGGGTTAATTGTGCATGTTATTTTAAGTGTTCTACATGTACTGTACTGGATGCCAGCTTCTCAGAAAGGATTTTGACTTTTGATCTTGTGATTAGGTAGAGGTCAGACCAGTCTAGTCCTATTAGTAAGCCTCATTAGTGAGTTGAGATATGATACTATGACATTCCAAAGGATAGATAAGTTTAAACTGGCTACTGTAGGTCAAATTTCCAACTTATCGCCCTTGTCTTATGCACACTTAACCTTGTTCTAATGATTATTTTGCACTTAGCTTTGTCAGCGTTTGATTTGTTGGTTATTTTTATCAATTTTTGGAAATGGATGCAACATGAGATGCTCTTTTCAACACAAGAGGGTTGTACAACATCTGAGGCTTAGCCACGGGTTCCATGCAGTAAGGGGGGTTAAAAGTACATGTAGTTAGGTTGTAATCAATAGGAAACAAATTCTGAACACTGTCATTATGACTATGAGCATCAATGACAAGCAGAATATAAATTTGAATGATTGGGTTAAAACTCCTATGCATTGGCAGTGCTGTTTCTACAACTTGGTACATGTGTGACAAAACTGCAGCACTGCACCTTTATATTACAGCAAGACAAAATAATTTCATTTCAGCTTAGGCCAAAAAAACAAAGTCTCCAGCTTCTGGTATCGAGCTTGCCCAAAAAGTGGTGCGGCAACGCTGCTTTTGGTTTTTTTTACCTGTTTTTTTTTGCTTCAAATGTCGGCTGATGACGTCTAAATGGTGCCCGACTAAACTTAGTGCAAATATTATGGGAGACCAGAGAGACCACATAAAGCTTATTCTTGATCATAACCCCATCTAAAAACACGTTAAAATTGTGCAGCAGCAGGATTCCAGTCAAACCAGTGAGTTTGGCGGTTTTGAGACATCATCTTTCATTGAAAAAAAAACTTTTTCATTTTGCCAACGCGCATGGCTACGGCAACGCGTGCGCATACCAGAAACCAGAGACTTTTTTTTTTGGCCTCAACTACATGTACTGTAGGCCCATCTTTGCATACACCATGTGCCCTGTGATGCCAATAGCCAACCGGCTTGCAACCGACAGACAATCCAAACATTGAAGCATCTTTCTGCATGTTATTTGGCCCACATTCAACAGTTTACATGTATGTCACTACTATTGACACCAATCACATTTCAAGCGATACACATGCAGTGGAGAAGAAAACGGTCTGCTGGAAAGTTGACATCACATGACCACAACATCCAATTTGTCAACAAATGTCACATGGTCTATACATGCTTTCATCTAATGTTTGCCAACGTTTCTGTGATGTACATGATACAAAATGTCATAGTTTTTCTAAACTCACCAAGAGGCAGATCTAGACTCAATGTACAAAATACACCCACTTGTTCATCTTCCTATAAAAAGATTTCTTTTATATCCTGTGAATCCCTTTCACTTATTGTGGTGTTTTGATTGACCGTTGCTTGGGAGTGAGAGTTGATCTCTCCTCGGTGCTCAGAATTGGAAATTTAAGCCTCTCTGACTTTGTGAGAAGGAATTTTTCAATCAAAGGCACGATATTCAAGCTAACCTCAGTAGCTTGTAGCTTCTCTTGGTAAAAGAATCTGATATGAACACCTTAAAGTGTCTTGTTTCCAGGAAAAGAGATATTTTTTTCTTGTTGTGTACCTGTATTTCGTTTCAGCAATAATCAATTCACCCAATGTTAGCTGTGTCAGCTGTGTTATTTTCACTAAAAACAAATGTTCTTTGAAAAGTTGTGCTTGTTTATTAACCGAATCAAAGCTAACTGACATTTTAGTCAATTGATGTCTTCTTTTTTTTCCTTTCTGTTTCTGACTTTGAAATTGTGGATATTTACTAGTTTGTTTTGTTATATTAAATGAATATTGTTCACTTGCATGACTGTAATTGTGTTTAAGTATAACATTTTTCTCTGTTAAATTTGCTTTGTTGTAAAATTGTGAAGTGTGCTTACCGGTCAATGACTTACTATGCAGGTGTAACATTTAACAACTGTTGACTGCTGTGATGTGGGATATGACGTTTTTAACACCCGAGGGGCGCATAGCACCCCAGGCGAACTATGCGCACCAAGGGGGTTAAAATCGGCATATCCCACATCACAGCAGTCAGCAATTGTTTTGTTATATCGTGCCAATATCTCAAAAAGATTAATGGTTGTTACTTACTGTGTGAGAAATAAATCAAATCACTGCGATGTAACCTTTGATTACTGATGGTTTTAATGTCCTTGCCGGATACGAGACTGAGCGTTTGACGTTGCAGTTCTAATTGCGCAAAGCTAGCGCGCCGACATGTTCCACACGCATGCGCAACGCGTGCAGTGAAGGCAGTGCGATGTCACCCTCAGTGTGTGACATGCATTTTTATTGTCCAGACACATGGCCGTCCTAGACCAATGAAATTACAGTATCCAAGCACACGATATAACAAAACTAATTACAATCCTTTTCCTCTGCATTGAATAGATAAGAAGGCATTAAAAGTAACAACAAATTTCATTCCCCCCCCCCCAAAAAAAATATTTCATTCATATACTTATTGTTAACTGTATAGTTGTAGATTGCACATTTTTATTATGCACATGCAACATTAGCATTTCAATATTCACATCTCATTTATTCCACCACTAGTACATGTACAGTCAATCCAGTAGTAGAATTACATGTGAAGCTAAGCTCATGGCAAATTTATTTTGCATTGAACATTCTCAGATCTCATTTGCTGTGATTCAGTGGTTAGCTTTTCATCAATGTATTGAAAATAATACACAATCCTGTCAACAAAATCACATTCTGAACGGCTTCACGGTGGATCTAGGCACATGTCCTCGGTCTGTTGGTGTTAATTATACACTTCACGTTATCTGTGCGCACGACTCATCCCTAAAGAGTTCACACACTCAAATTAAATATATTACAAAAATCAGGTTTGTGGTACCGAACATTGATCGATTCTGTGAAAACAAATGTTGGTTCTGAGAGGCAAAAAAAGTGGTAAGAAAGGTTTTTGTTTTTTTTCAAAATCTTTACTTTTGAAATCAACCAGAGATTATTTATTTCTTTTTGATTATTTATTATTTCTGGTAATGAAATCCAGGATTTCTCAAAAAAATGCTCTAGGGACTGTACCGTACCTCTCAAGCCTGAAGAAACCTTTAAAATGAGAGAAAATGAAGAAATGTTCAGTTTTAAGGGTGGGAGGAAAACCCTAAAACAAATTTGCTGAAGAAAACCCACGGAATCAGGTAGGGACTGAAACCCAATCCACATGTGGACCAGGGCAGGAATCGAACCTGGGCCACAGCGGTGGAAGGCAAGGAAAGAACCACTTCACCAACCCCACTCCCCAAAATTCTCACATGTTGCCCGCAAACCTCATTTTTCATTTAACTGCAAAACTTCATGTAAATCCAACGTTCCCAAGTCATTTGCTACTGTTTCCTTATCATCTAGTGGTGGAGCTGATCTACTGGCGAGACCCTAAGAAGACGGCCCCAGTCTTTGCCAGCGTTCTCCTGGTCCTGCTGGCCCTTAGCATGTGTTCCTTCATCAGTGTGGTGGCGTATCTTCTCCTGGCTGTTATGACTGTTACGATCAGTTTCCGTGTCTACAAGACTGTCATGCAGGCTGTGCAGAAGACTGGCGAAGGAAACCCCTTCAAGTAAGTTCCAATCTCTTACATTTAAAAAAGTGAAACATTAAGTTTGAGAAAATCAAAGAACTGTCAGGTCTCGCGTTTCTGCGTTTGCAAAATGTAACCTTTCTCAGCTCACAACCTTACATGAAGCGAGTATTAAAAAAGGCTAAAAGAAAATTCTATGAAACCTTGTTATTGGTTTCGGAGTTTATCTTATTTAAATACCAGTGCAGGCTTTTTAAACACTTATCATGCTTATGGCATATAGGCTGATAACAGATTTGACGCAAGTATCATTGTGTATCTAAGACCGCTTCATACTTGGCAAGAAAGCGAACATGAACGTGAGTTAAAACGATGTCACGACAAGTATTCAAATAATTTGTAATACAAATGCGCAAAAGTTAACACATTTTAACTATGGCAAATTTCGCAGTGAATGTATCCTGATGTCACATCTGATTCGCATTCACGTAAGAAAGAACCAGCCTTTACTTCTGTAATTTTCTTTTTGAGAAAGTGTGTTCCCATTTTAATCAGTACCAGCATTCATCTGTTTTCTTGTTCAGGGCCTACTTGGATCAGGACATGACTCTGTCCAAAGCCCAGATTGAGAAGTACACTGACAAGGTGATTGATCACATCAATGCTCACAGTGGCTGCCTGCGACACCTGCTGCTGGTGGAAGATCTCGTTGACTCTATCAAGGTACAGAAAAATAAACCAAGACCAGCCCGATTCATTGCATTATCAAAATCTAATCTATGGCTTCATTCCTCACAAGTTCTTTGAACACTGATTTGGCTTTGTCTGTGCATTTATACATTTAGTCAGAGTATTTGAAAGATTGCTAATCTAATTCATTGGCCTTTCACGCAACATTTGGATTATGCTCTAGTTGTGGAGGATTTTATCATACCGGCAATATCGTGGGGGGTGGGGGGGGGGGGACAAATTGATTACGGACTAAATCGACTGAATCAGTATCTCCAACGTTACATTGGGGTTGCATCCTCCAGTCAACTAGTGCTGTGCATTTTTCGAATAATTAACCATAACAGTCCTGAATCCTCCAATTTTAATACAATTTTGCACACCCTTCAGGGATTTAGGCTTTTTTAAGTATTCAGTTGGTGAAACTTTAATTTGATCTTAATATTCGTGACATTGAGCTGAAAATTGTATGATTGTCCTGCAAATTTGGGCTAACATGTGTTATGGAAGTTTTGAAATCATGCGTGGAAAGCCGCTGCCCATAAAATCGTAGCATTGTAGAATACCAGTCAACTTGTACAAATAAATAAAATCTCAGATGTTTTGCGTCATCTTCTCAAGACTGCTCACCTTTTCTTACTATTCTGTTTTGTAAAATGCTATTCGGATATTAGGTACGTTTGGCACAGCCCTCCAATACATTCCATTTGGAGGGTATTGGCGCGTCTGGCTGGCTGACAAAAGATTACACTCCAAAGACCAGGATATGAATGATGTTACCCCTCGACTGTTTAACGCGCACTTAGTTTCAATAGGTTTCTTAACATAACAGAAATATTTCTTCAAAGTGACTCATGTAGATTTGCTTGAATGCGAGGTTTGATTTTTGAGGACTCATTGTTTTCTTCCGTGTTTTGTTTTGTCATGATGACTCAGTTTGCCGTTGTGCTGTGGCTGTTGACCTACGTGGGAGCCTGGTTCAATGGACTCACTCTGGTCATGCTGGGTAAGCAATCTATGTTCACCTTTGTTTTGTTGTACTGTTCCCTGATATATGTCACAATTTCAACTGAAGTCTAATAAAAAACATTTCCATTCACTGTCCACTATTTATCATTATTCAAGGAGCAAAAACAATTAATTAAAACCATTTCTCAGCTGTTGTTGGTTGATTTTTGAGGTATATGTACCTTGTGCCATCCCACTTATATTTCAAGGTAGAGTATATCATTTGTCAGTTGTGCATTTTTTTTTTTTTGAGCAACAAAAGTGCTCAAAATCTAAAGACGGGTGCTTAACAACTAACCTGATTAAGTTTTAGCTCAGTGAATGCTGTATATTCCGAGAAAACAATATTCTAGGATCTTGATTTTAATTTTAAAAGTTGCCGAGTCATGTTTTGAATTGCACCCAAAATCAGCGTCTGGGACACGTTCTCATTCAGCCGATTGCAGCTGCGCGATGTCACGCACTGAACCAACGAATTATAGCAACCGCACGTGCATGTGCGTCGTGTCAACGCTTACGCACTTTCATTCACGGCTTCGCTGTATTGAAAACAAACTACTAACGGAAATTTTCAAAAATGCATCTTTAGACGCATCTTTGGAAATGACCTTTTTTATTGTTTTCTTCAAAATGAAAGTATGACAGAAAAGTAATCTAACAGGGAGTTTAGTTCCATTACTACCTTTAAGTCAAGTACGCTTTGTAACAATAATTTCATCAGTTACTTTTTGGATAGCTGCAAATAATGTAGCGGTGCTCTACCTTGAAGTGTGAACAAACTCTTTTTGGGTTAATTGTTATAAAATTCAGACTAGGCAAGTCTAGTACAGCTTGCCCTAGGCCATTTTGGTGTAAGGGGTCAAGGGTGGTCATCCGACTCAAATTCTTGGGCTAAGGTGAGATGTAGGGAAGTCTAATTCACAAGTGACAATCAGTTGGGGAGTCAGTCAGTTGGGCAGTCAGTCACTGAAATAGGTACAAAGCGGACACTAGGCTGGCCCTCTGCGACCAGCAACAATCTTCACAGTCTTGACTTTGCAAAGAATGTAGTTTTCAGATGCCACTTTGTGTGGGTTGTGTACAATGTCTGTGGAGTCAAGAAGATTTTCAAAGTATTTTCTAACACAATTGGAAATGTTCCTCAGTCCCAGATTCACGTCCTTTCAACATCTTTGCATAGGCGTACATGTATTTGCTATAACTGACCACCATTGAGACGATGTATGATGAAAAAAGTGGCGTCAAGATGCAACATTCTTTCCTTGATTTTCCGGTCTACATGTACATACCTGTAGCAACATACCGGTACTTGTAGCAATACGTACAGGTTTATGATAACCAATGACGCATCCAATAGACTGGGTACAAATGGTCGACCTATTCAACGATCTTGTGAAGGGATGACAACATGTTGGACATTACCCCTATCTGGATGCCTGATATGTTTTGATAACTTGAGACAGGACAATATCCTGGGATTCCTTCCGAAATGATAGTGATTGCTACACTGTCAGATATGTTCAACGGTCAATGCTTGTCATTGCATAGTTTTTAATGACACTTATTTCCCTTGTTTACTTTCTTTACAGCCTGGATTGACCTGTTCTCTCTGCCCATTGTGTACGAGAAGTACCAGGTAGGGTCGTTGATCTCTCTGGTCGAAATAACAAATCTTACGTATAGTAGAGTTACTTCGTCCACATCAAGTTTATCAAGAAATCTCGGCTTGCTTAGGAAATATTTGTTCTTAGCAAAAGTCAGCTAAGAACCAGTTGATAGCAGTTAACAATGCAAAATTTGTCTTCCAGGAAACCTGGTTTTACAATGCTACGGTAAATTACCCCAAAAATATGTTTGGTGTTTCTGACAAAAGAGTTGAATTTCACTCACCAAATTGAAACTGCGCGTAACTGATTGTGTGTTTTTTTGTTTTTTTTTAGATTTTTTTTTTTTTTCATTGTATCATTGCTGTACATTGTTACTGAAGCCAAAAATAGTCGCATCCATGCAATGCGGTTGGCATCTACATCAGCATGTTGCCTCAGGTGAAATACTTATGATAACATGATACATGCACATGACCTATGTGCAAACTGTACTATGTCGGTGTCATTATCCTGAGGAACCATGTACGTGATACGTGAGACTTCTGCATACAATGAATGGGCATGAGTTTCAGATCTTTAAGTCCCTTTTTTCACTAAAAAAATGAATATACATGTAAGAGCAGAAATTGTTGCTAATCTGAGAGATGTTCATTGTCATATTTGTCACGTCATGAATAAGTATGAAGTGGTTTTGACCTGTTTTCAAGGATGAGTGCTTATAATTTCTAAGGTGAAAAAAATCACTGATTATGACAACTTTTAAAGGGGCATTACAGCCTGAAATCAGCGAACATTAGATGTTTTGGATTGTTTACTTATACCATTTTAAAGGTCTAGTTGATAGGAAATTAACGTAATGTCTTACCATTCCCGAGAAAAGACGGGAAAAAAACCTGGTTGTTTACATCGAACACGACGGAGTAGGCATATGTATTTCCTGTTGTTTTCATTCAATGTACAATACACGTTGTGCATGTCACATAAATTACACACAGCACCGATACATAAATGTTGTTTCTTACACGTCCCCAGACTGTGTCAGACTGTGTAAAATAACACAAAAACGTCGGGCTTTTAAAGGATGGTTGTGTGGACGTATATATTCTGTTTAAAACACGTCTTGTAGCCCAATTGGGCATATTCCAGGCCGTAATGTCCCCTTAACTCTAACCTCACCTAAAGCTACAAAATACTGCTAGTAGCAAACTGTAGTATGCAGTACTTCAGCATGTAAGTGGGCACAAAACACACAGTTTTTTTTGGGACATGGTGCCTGCATACATAATTTTTGTAGTATTCTGTAGTACTCAGTTCTTTATCCCAAAGTTAGGACATTAGGGTTAACATTATCACACTTATGTCTTTTATATTCACCTCATCATAAACTGAGGATTGATTTCAGCAAGGTGTACATGTATTCTGTCCCTTCTTGTCATATTGTATGCAGGTACAGATTGATGAAGCAGTCGGCAAGGCACACACCCAGATCAATACCGTCATTGCCAAGTAAGTCAACACTGAAATCAATGAAATTCTCTTTAGCTTTGTAGACATTGCGAGGAAGTCTTCAGTTTGCACTAGGTGCTTTGACTCGGTAATTTGTATGGCTTTTTGGACATGTTCCTTACAAACTCTAAAAAGAGATTTGGGTGATTCCAGCACTATGTGATGTCCGTAACAGAGCTTTTAAGAGCTCAGTGAATAAACCTGAAAATGTATTGTTCCAATCTTTTTTATCCATTATCTAGTAATGGTCAAGGAGATTACAGACTAAGAGTTTGGGATCATTTCTCTAAGTCATTAATTAGATATCATGGTTAATTGACTTCTTTGCGGACACATTACACTGCCTTTCATAACGCTGGAATTGCCCATTTGTTACATGGTGCTTCCGTAAACTTAATCTTGGTGTTTTAAAGGTTTTGTGAAAAAAAAAGATGTTTTGTCATCATGGTTTCTGAATGTGGGTGGTTCTGCCTGTAAACAAAGCAGTGTGGATTGATTACAGGGTAAAGCATGCAAGAAGTGGATTGTGAGGTTGAATAGTGGCCTTTGAGGCAAGCAGTTGCTGCCACACTGTATTATGAATCATTTCTAGTTGGTTTAACATTTTAGCACTGCGATTTTGGCACATAATTTCATGGTTAAAGAGGTTGTGGAATGCTCGAAGACATTTCCGTCATTTTTCGGGTATATGTAGCCTAAGGTGTGATGAAATAAAAATGACTATTGTGTCTGTCATGAAATGAGTACAAAAGGTACTTTTGAGAGCTGTTTTTCAGGTCCTGTTTCGACCCGAACGTGCAATTTGTGTAAAAGACGTCATTGGGGACAGCAAACAAAACATAGTAAATCGTGACGTAATAAACAGGACTCATTTATACTACGCTGCATCGGGAAACAGGACCTGAAAAAACAGCTCTCACAAGTACCTTTTGTACTCATTTCATGACAGACACAATAGTCGTTTTTATTTCATCACACCTTAGGCTACATACATACCCGAAAAATGATGGAAATGTCTTCGAGCATTCCACAACCTCTTAAACAAAACCGTAACAAAATGTGTCCCAGTATGTGTGACTTGACTTTAGAATGGCCAAACCACTTTACACATGTCATCAGGATTAAAAGGATCATTCTTGCCTGGCTGTCATTAGAAGACAACAGAGCTCCCTCTACAGTACCTGTGTGGATCCAATACTCTCGTTCTTTTACATTTACAAATTTTAATACGGGTTTATGGCTTTGGACTAGCGCCCCTTGAACAAAGACATTAGTGAAATGGGGAACCGGCTACATAGGGCTGGATAGCTCAGTTGGTAGAGCACTGGAATGACAATCCGGTGGTTGCAGGCTCAAATCTAGCCTTTAGTCAAGTCCCCCGCGCCTATACCCGACCATCTTGACACGTAACGCACCCCGGATGCTGGCACGTAAAAAAGACTAGCACGAGCGGCGAAAGCCGCGAGGGCCTTTACTATCTCGTGGAACTAATTACTACATTTATTCACGTAATATAAATCAAGCAATATAAACCAATCATCTAACGGTGGTTTGCGGTTACCAGCAACAGCACGCGCGCCTTGGCGCCAGACGACGGCTGATTTACGTTAGTAATTCTGCATTTTCATTGGTCAATTCACAACGGATAATGCATGTCTACCAAATCGGTAGACAAATGTAAGGAAAAACATAAGCGTTCTCCACGAGATGGTAAAGGCCCTCGCGGCTTTGCAGCTCGTGTTAGTCTTTTTACGTGTCAGTATCCGGGGTGCGTCACGTGTCCGGGTAGGCACGTGGGACTTGACTAAAGGCTAGCTCAAATCCTGCTCCCAGAAATTTCTTCATTCAACTTTCAATTATTGATTTTTTTCCCCCACTTCACAGCATCAAGACCAAGATCCCCTGGTTGAAGAAGAAAGAGGAGTAAATCAACCTCCTTCCCAGAGCCGTGTTCTCTTGATGTCAACGTCAAGACACGATCAAGTACAGCAGCATGTTACATGAGGCATGATTGTATCAACAGCCACCTAGCACTATAAGAAAAAGATTACAAAACACAGACCAGCTTATCTCCATGGAAAAACAATTAAGAAAAATCAAGTAATACTAAATATGCATTGAGGTACATGTAAAGATAAAATATATAAGATCAAATGTAAACTCCACAGGCAACTAACTAGGTGTTGAGTGTAATATTGTCTTGCTAAGCATAGAAGACATTTCTGGTAACGCAGTAAAATATTGCTTACGTCCTACGACAAAATAAAAACATTGCTCGATGGAAAACAAGTTTCAAAATGTGGGTGATGTTGTTCTGTCGGTATGCCGCGCTCCCAGTTAAAACACAGTGTGCAAGTGAATTATAAAATACTGATCGGAATGCCCATGATTGTCATGAAATTAGCTTACAAGCCGAAACGATCTGTTTTTTTTGTATATAAAGGATGCGACCAGAAATAATTGACAAATCTTTAGACCGAACTCACAAATAACTGGTGTGCTAATTTTTTAAGATGGTATTGGGGTGGTTTTTGTTTGTTTACATTTTTAAAGCAAAAGCACTTATGAATCATTTTCGTTACAGACCTGCGAAAGAAATTCCAAAGTTTTGTTCCATTCAAAATTGGGTCACCAAAGTTTTTGCCAGTAACAAGAGAAGAATTTCTTATAAAGTAATACGCAGTTTGAAAACTAGAAATTAAACACATGCAATTCAGGAAAAACAATGACGGATGAATCGTCAAAGGTGTCAGATCAAATTTAAAACATCTGCAAAACATCAGCTATTTGTGAGACCAACGTGCTTAAGAAATGTTGGGTAGCAGTTTAAGCATTGCAAACATAGCGTAAGGTGATTTTCTCAATTTCAAGATACTGCCTCATCTGTATTGTGTGTAGAAGTTGTGCTGTGCGTTTGGCATCATCTTTTGATCGTGGGACAACATTGCTGTTTTGTGCTGGCCAGTGTTAGGCTTTTGATGTGTACATCTTAAATGCCTCTCTTTGATAAAAACAGGATTGTAAAACTGCTGAACATTCAACACTCTTGAAATCAAGAAACTATCTGTGAATAATGATTCAAAATCGCTGGAGCAATCGATAAAGATTGCCTTCCGCAAGTGTGTATGTGTAAAGTAATCGTAGGCATGTCAACATGATTAATATTGATATAACGCTAAATATTACAAGTTTTAAAAGAAAAGAAAAAAAACCTAAATATTGAGATTGCTGGGTGCAGCATTATTTTGTACAGAGGATGTTCAGTGTTATTCATGTATCATTTGATTGAGTGCAGTAATGGTTTACAAGGTATAGCCATATCTGAGTTGAGCAGATGGCTAGTGGCTTACGGCTTGCCATACTTTCACCAAAGTGTGTATCCATAGCCGTACACAGAAATTGCCCCATTCGGATATGGCTTGTTAACACCGACCTGCAGCCATTTTGTCTTGTACCCTGAATTCTCTAACCATTCAGTGTCACCACAGCACAGGTATCAGCCTATTTTACACTGAGGCTGCCTCTTCGTGAGGCCACGTCCGTATAACTTGGCTTTCAGTTACACTTGCGCCTATGGACACGGCTGAGGCTACTTCCCATAGATGTGTGTGTTACTACAAGCCGTAGCCATGTCATTTGGATGCAGCCGAGTCTCAAAATGGCTGCAGCATGATCAGTGATATGACAGTTGTAATCGTAGCTACATGGCAGAACCATGTATTAAAGAGTTTGGATTTTGCTAATTTTTTCTTATTCATCATCCAATATTGTCATAAAACTAGGATACATAATTCAAGTTGTAGAATAGTAGTCCAAGTATTAGTAGTCTGTAAATCGCCCGTAAAAATTGTTCAATAAATCTCATTAAGAGTAGGTAGCAGAACACGTGAAATTGTGTGTACAGCCAATTTTGTGTGATTGTGACTGTATATTGTACCTTCAATCAAGTTGTCATGATTGTGTTGCCTTGCAGACTAGATTTTGACTGGACAATTTATCGAAGTAGAGGTTATTGTAAACTCTGCATTCCTTTGTCTGAATGAACAAATATTTGCAACATTTTAATCCTCTGTTCCTTTTTTACGTTGCGAAGTGCAGCATAAATGATGTTTCCTATACACAATTATTTGCTACTTGATGCAACATACGGAGTACCAAAACCTATAGGTTTTGGTACTCCAGTCCTAGTCGAGTTTAATTATTCCAATTTTGATAAAATCTTTTTCATTGGCTTTGTTTATTGTAATTTCTTAGCAGGAACCTTTTTGCCATTAATTTGCGGATAGCTTTAATAAAGGCAGGTTGTTCAATATTCATGTTTCTAAGTAAGTGCAGTATAAAGGTAAATGAAGACTGTTTCAATATTGTATTCTCGTGTAAGTATCGAAATGGAAAGGGTTTGTCAAAACAGAGGGTTTTTTATGTTGGAGCAACTCTGTCGGTGGTGACTAGAGTTTGCTCTTTGTCTGGGTCATTTGCCAAAAGCTGGCTTCATTTCAGGTTCAGCACCACAATGATTTATTATAAATAAAAAAATATGAGCTTCTATTGCTCAAACAAAATGACCTCATAGTAGATTTGGTGTTCAGTACCAGGAAATGCCTGTGTAGTGATCCGAAATAGTGAAACTGGAGGCTGAAGCCGAAGTGCATACGAAGCCATGATTCGGAAACACCCATCCTTCAAGAAATATTTAATTTGTTGTAAGGTGTTCTGTTATTCCCGTAGACACAACTTTCTTAACTTACAAGGGAGCATCATAACATCATCCAAAACATTGAAAACACCTTTTTTTGTGATATTCAACATCGCAACACCACCATGTTTTTTTTTACATTGAGAATCTGAATGTAACAGTCGTTGTGACAATCCTTTTGTTCGTTTTTGTAGGTCATGCTTGCCATAAAATGCAGTTTTTGTTTTATAAGTTGCTATTTGCTAAGCATTTTGGTTTTATAAAACTTGCAACTTACATGGTCTTGCATCTCAGTGCAAGTATTAGTGTGCTTTCATTTTTTTTGTTAGCAATATGTTAGCAACTCTTCAGCATAGCACCAAAGGGAGTTGAAAATTTTTAAACTTTAAGTTCTATCCCTGATAATAGTGCAATTTTCTGGAATTGAAAATTCTGATTTCTCTGGGTTTGATTTCTATGAATTGTTAAACAAAAATAAAAGCTCTGTAAATATTTAAAATGTAGCAGAGTGACTTTTTTCCTTATTACTAGTGCACATTATTGTGCTCAGAAAATCCAAAATAATCTTAGATTAGAAAAGTAGATGCCTTGTAAAGTTGCTGCTTTTGCATGACTTTTTGTAATATTACTTGAATGTACCTCTGGAAGTCCGTGTTGTTTGAATGTTGAACCTTTTCCCGTTAAAAAAAAAAAAAAGCGCAAGTCGATGAATTCATCAGGAATATATTGAATACTCAACTTCGAATGATCAGCCTGTCGCAAACTGAATGCGTCAATTAATAGTACAGACGTGATTTTATTTTTTACTAGCCATTTCTGTAACATTAAAGGGTTTTATGTTTTAAATCGTACAAGGGTGCATATATACCAATTCGTGCACACTATCACCATACACTCACGAAGGCCCCCATCAATGGCGACAGCATTATGCTAGCTATTGTACAAAGCAACTGCCCTATGACGGATTATCTGAATAGTGGTAGTGTGCTTGGATTGGTCAGAAGATGTAGAAATTTCATATTTTCTCCGATTTATTGGCAGTTTTCAATTCTCATAATTAAGTCTGATAATTAAGAGTACAGCGCTTTGATATTAAATAGGGCCAGTCAATAAAAACTTGCACCGATTAAAAAAAGATGTTAAAAATATATGCCAGTCAACTGGTTGTGGCATTTGTAAAAAAATATATATGTCATCATGTGAAATTAACAATGCTGTTCTTTTATTTGGTGCAAATTTGTGAAGGTTTGTCCAATCAGCTGTAGTCAAATGATATTACTTTGTTTAAGAGTATCATGTGTATGACGTACATACCCTTAGTGTTTCAAGAAATGTTTAACAGTATTCAGGCATGTTCAATTAATGAAGATAACATTTCATAAAATGAGATTTTTATGTTTCTATTGTTATTTGAAATGAGCTGTGGAAGTGACTTATAAGTTTTTAAGTTTCGAGATTTATATTGTAATTTTTGGAGATTGTTGCATAATGGAAATCTTTCAGTAGTTGAGAATTGCTTGTTAACCCAATTTTTTTAAAAATTTTTTCCCCTTTTTTGGTTTAAGACAATTGTGCTGGTAAGAGAAAGACAATGTAGAAAACATTTAGAGTGATTAGGTTTTTGCATTTGGCATTCCCTCGCAGTGTGATGCTGTATTAACTACAAAATTAAATAAAAACGTGACTGTTAAAGCCCAACAAGACATTGTCAGTTATTGTTATGATTTGCTGTAAGAGTGTTCAAAATATAGGCTCCGTACCCGAAGAGAGAGGAGATGGCCACTTTCGAACCGCCGAGATAAAATGTTTGATCTGCTTTTCTGGTAGCAGATAAGCAGATGTCCCTTTTTGGACCACCAGTGAAGGGCAAAATGTAAAGCCTCCTTTTTTTGCTGGCAGAAAAGCCAAAAAGTATAAAAATGTATTTTAGCAAACGTTTAGTCTGTTTTTCTGGTAGTTTTTATATTTTGTTTTTAGTGACGTCCCCAAAAAGGCAATCAGAAAACTCAACAAAAGCAACACATTTGGCCTTCCCCCCCCCCCTTACTTTTCATATAAAATTTTGGGCGGAAATTTGTGGGACCCACGTTTGTGGGGAACAAACCCTAGTGTTGCGATACAAGTGGAATGGGGCAAAAAAAAAAAAATTTGAATGCTAAAAGTTCCTAAATCAATTGTCAACTTGCCTTTAAGGCATCATATAGGCAATGTGGGGGGGGGGGGGGTCACATGCCCCTAAACAACTGCCAGTGCCACCAAGGTGGCCCCCCCCCCTATAAAAAAAAATATGTTGCCGCTTGCCAAAGTGTCTTTTTAAAAAAAAAAAAATTTGAATAATTAAACAAGAGGCATGTAAAGGACTATTTTTTTTACTTCCCTTAACCGTACCGCTTGATGAAATGTGAATAAATTTGTAAGAAAAAGAGCGCCCTCTAGCGTCAACAGAGGTCTGACTTTTTAATTATAATTATTTTCTTCCAATTAAATAAAAATAAACAAAACGTTGGGTTAACTTAATGTTTTATTTAAACCGGAGAAAAGAAAAAAAATTCTATTTTGGACAATTTCGATACTGAAAATACAAATTTTGTTTGGGTTACTTTTTACCCAAATAAAGCACAACAGATATAACTGAATTGTCCGGCCACAAATAATTCAAAATGTTAACAGGTGCAGAGGGGGAGGGGACTTTTGTGAAGCATTCCATTTTAAGACAAGTGGCCAGGGCAGAAAATACACTAATTAGTACAAAATACACGTGTATTTGTTCCAATTGATGTTTGTTTAATGAAAAGTTAAATTTGTGTAAAAATTACTATTTTAAAGCTATAAATACAATCATCAAACCCTACAATCAATGGTTACAACAGAAACAAAAGGGTTTCATAAAATTATCGTTCTCTCTTTTAGGCTCCAAAGAGAATATATAATGAACAATTTTAAGTTAAGGATTGGAGTTTTGATAATATCCATTCTTAATCTTTATACTTGCATTGTACATGTATATCAGCAAGTTCCATAATACTTAAGTCTGAAAATAATTCAGCGGGCCCAGCCAGTGACACCCACATACAACCGTTTCTCCTCTGTTGCCTTTTTCCATTTGGAAAAAGTCACAGGAAAGCCATTGTGAACCTGATAAAAATGTCCACAGTCTCTGAAATTCCATGCAAAAGTTAATGTTCAGTGGTACATGCAAGTCTGAAATTGTTTAAGCAATTGTGTAACTTTTCAGACATTAATTCTGCCCCCCCCCAAAAAAAACCCCTGACATTTTAAGTCAAAATATACAGTGTAAGCACTTCTTTGGAATGTTGTACATGTACACAAGCAGCCACTGTAATTGACCCGGAGTCAACACGAAGGATGGAACTACCCTAGAAATTTGAAACCCAATCCACATATTGGGTCACAGCGGTGGAAGGCGAGGAAAGGACCAACCTGGTCTTCATATCAAAATGGGGATCTGAATGTGCTTTAAAGGGAATATACAACATTTGCAAACATCAAAAAATAAAACTACCAAGTTTTTACGAAATACCTTGCTACGATGTTAGTAAATGATAGTCTCAAGCATTTTGTAAAATTATGGCACCTGGTGTGAAGTCATTTTCAAGAAAATGGTATTTTTGTATACATTTCCAACGGTGGTCGGCCGACCAGCGTTGGAAAATCCTAACTATTTTTCAACTACTGCTCCAAATTAACCATATTTTCAGTCCAAATTTTGTTTGCTATTGGTAACATGTTTCATGAACGGGTGCAGGCCAGCTAGACTGGTTCCCGTACCTTACAATTTTCCATCATCTATAAATTGATCCATTTTATCTTTTGTGGAGTCAGGGAACCAGACTACTTAAACATTTTTGTTTTTCTTGGTTTTTCCAACCTTTTCGAACACAAAACTTCAAAAATGTCAGTGTAACAATATTTGATCTATATATACTAACCCCTCAAATAGTTCATTTCTGAAAATTACATCAAAAACCAATGATGTACATTCCCTTTAAAACAAGGAGTTGCAAAGATCTCCTTACAACTCATTTTGTGATATCCAGCAACAATTCATCCACTTGTTTTTCATCAAAGAAATAGCTTGATCTCATCCATTCATTATGAAAACTGACGTCATGACCTGTCCCAAGCAACCATACATGTACATGGACACAAGTATACAGGCATGACTGCACGTCATTGCTCAACATGATCAAGTGTTGCAACTAGTGGTGGGACTAAAATCTGGATTTGTTAAAATTCACTTTGAATTCCACTATACGGTTGGGAATCTTGCAAAACTTGGTGTTCGAAACCATCCTTACAAAATTGGAGCCTTCCATTTTTAATACTAACAATAATAATGTGGTGCTTATATAGCACTTTATACCTAAGGTGTCAAAGTGCTTTACCATTATCATCCCTGTTTATCAGGAATGAGACCACTTTTCTGCAGCAGCTCGAGATCAGCGCAATTTGGTCTCTACCTTCACAGGTACCCATTTATACTCCTGGGTGAAGAGAGGACAATTGTAGTAAAAGGCCTTGCACAAGAACACAAGCACCATGTTCCCCGTCAGGGTTCGAACCCATGGCTCATGAGTCGAACACCGTAACCATCCATTTTTTTAACATTACAACTCTGGAGGGTTCTTGTATTTACTGTTGAAAGCAAATTCCTGTTGATCCATATGGGGTCACCTCCTAAACAGTCTCTGAATAGCAATCTTGCATGCCGGCCACAAGAGGGCGGTATTTCTTCGGTACCATTCCCGGTTGTATAGCTTGAGTGTATGCCGGTTGTCTTGTAGGAATTCCCTGTAGAACTTGGCCATTTCATCTGCACTCAACACTCGCTTTGCCCCTAGGGTAAAAAAAAAAATTATTTTCAAAAAGTTGGAAATACATTGGACAGTTCAACAGTGCAATGAGAAAGTTGAGATTAACATTAAAATTTGAAAACATGGGCACACAAATTATAATGAGCAGTACACGAAATAGACTTTGGTTTTGGAAAGTGAAATTAGATGTAAAAGTGTGAGATTAAACTTTAACATGAACCCATTTAGTGCGTCTCATACACAAAATACCCCCAAAACTTTGGCTCTCTTATGCAAGCCAGATCAATAACTCATCAGTCACTGGACGGACCAAAAGCAAAAAGCAACTAAAAAAAAATACTTCTTACATTACTAGAGATAAGATGCTTGAAATAATGGCATAAATGTTGCGGTGCCTTCTTTTTAATAACATAATCACTTTAAGATTTATCACACTTAATACAGGATTTGTAAATTAAAAAAATGAAATTACCATCTTCATCCAAGAGGCCAACTCCTTTAGTGCCGAGTGCTTCTTTAACAAAACGTTCTTTGGCCTGCCAGAGAAAACGTAATGTATGAACATTAAATCTAGACTACATGTACATACATACTGATGATTCACTTGACACATACCACTGAAACCTTGTCTGGGTATTTGTGATGCTTATCATCAATGTTCAATAGACCATTCTGGATTTCCTCATAAGCCCCGCCCACTTTTCAAGTGGGCAGCAACACATGCGTTTATACCACCTCCTCCCCCCCCCCTCCACACACACACATACACACACAAGTGTGCACAGTCGTGTTTTACTATACGCCTGAGGACAACCTATTGTGTTTCCCTTTGTCCCTGTACTTCAACACTTTCCCATAGACTAAGCATGTAAACGTACGATCGAGGACAGTTTCGAACAAAAGCACCGTCGTTAGAGGACTGAAAGGATCTTTTGTTCTCCCTTTGTGTGTCTGTCCTCGAGCGTAATACAAGACACGAACGCCATGCCAAGTGCATGCACATAAGACTTTTGTCAGAAATTTGCTTGTATAGTAATGGCTTTGATTGGTAGAAACATCATGGGGCAGGGGTTAAAGGTACAGTATATCTTTGTAATTTGTGCATTTTTTTCGTTTGAAGCAACAAAGGTGCTCAAAAAACAAAAGAAGGGTGCTTAACAACTAATCTGATTAACTTTTAGCTCAGTGAATGCTGTATGTTGCGAGAAAATAATATGCTATGATCTCGATTTCAATTTAAAAGTTGCAGAGTCGTGTTTTGAATTGCGCCTGAAATCAGCATCCGGGAGACGTTCTCATTCAGCTGATTGCAGCTACCCGATGTAACGCACTGAACCAACAGAAAACTAGCAACTGCGCGCAGGTGCATCATGTCAACGCTTGGGCGCACCCATTCACGGCTTCGCCGAATTAAAAACGAACTGCTGACTGAAATTTCCCAAAAATGCATCTTCAGACGCATCTTTGGAAAAGACCTTCTTTTATTGTTTTCTTCAAAATGACAGCATGCCAGAAAGAATAATTTCACAGGGAGTTTACCGTGTTTTTGTGTGAAAAAGTTCTGCCAGGTAAGTGCATTCTATGTGCTCTTCTGTTGGTGCAGTTTGTGTGCATAATTTCACCCTCTGAAATCAGTGCTTCTTCCACCTGGCTTAAAAAGAAACTAAGCAGTTTTTATAATCATCCTTGTTTGGACATTTCTCAGTGAACAAAAAATCTGAAGTGCACCATTTGTCACGGAAACTGTCCAGTTCAATTTGATACCTCACTTGGGAACACTGTGTAAGAAATAACGAGAGCGCAAGCGCTGAAGCTCCTAAAACCCTAAAACTGCAATTTGCATTTAGCAAGATTTTCAATGGGCATTGCAACGCACAATTGGATGTGGATAACCCCATAAATGTGGCCAATTTACTGGACTACCTCCGTAAATAAAGGCCACACTTCCACCATGTACAAAAACATTTCGAACTTTGTCAAATTTTGATTTTCACATTTAGGCTTAGTTTGTAGGGTTTTTTTGCTTCAGAAGCATACTCACCCTCTTTATAGGCTAATCGGAAGGTGCTGCCTTTTTCAGATGTCTAATTTTCGTGAAATTTCATGTTGAAATTTTGATACGCAAACGTGTGCAAACGAATCTGGAAATTTCACGAAAAATAGACATCTGAAAAAGGAAGCACTTTCTGATTAGCCTATAAAGGGGGTGAGTATGCTTCTAAAGCAAAAATAAACTACAAACTAAGCCTAAATGTGAAAATCAAAATTTGACAAAGTTCGACATGTTTTTGTTCATGGTGGAAGTGTGGCCTTTATTTACGGAGATAGTCCTGTAAATTGGCCACATTTATGGGGCTATAGGACTAGTGGGGCCCGCATCACTCGTTAATTTTGTTCTCACCTCAATGAAGTTCTGGTTGTGCTTAGCCCAGAAGGCGTGGTTCCACTCGTAAATCTCTTCCCTCATCTCTCTGTGTTTCCTTTCCCCGACCGTTTCGTCCTGTGGCTGAGCGAAGCGGATTTGCCGAAGATTGGACCGCTTGTCGACCGGACCAATCCAGTCTCGGTCCGGGTGGTGCGGTGGCTCTGTCCTGTATTCCTGAGCTTTGGACTCATCCTGGGCGTTTTCAGTGCTGGCTGTTGAATCTGAAGAAAATAGCTGGAAAATAAAATTGTAACACGTTAGTTATTACATGTTTGGCTTATGGTAATGTAATGTGGATACATGTACTCCGGGGGATCCAGGGGGTGTGGTCATGCGCATTCCGTCCCCCCTCAGATCCCGGCCACTGAGTGACGGTTCATGCATAGAACAACTTAAAGGGAATATACATCATTTGCTTTTGCTGTAATTATCAGAAATGGATGGAATTGGGGGGTTAGAAATATATAGCAAATATAGTTACACTGACTATGTTGAGGTTTTGGGTTCGAAAATGCTATAAAAACCAAGAAAAACAATCATTTTCCTGTAGTCTGGTTCCCTGACTACATATAAGAAGAAACAGAGCAGTTTACATATATTGGTGAATTGTAAGGTCAGGGAACCAGTCTAGCTGGCTTGTACCCGTTCATAGGTGTGTAATCGATTGCAAACAAGTGCGATGGTCAATTGGGGCCAGTATTTGAAAAAAAGCCAGTTTTTTTCCAATGCTGGTCGGCCGACCAGCGTTGGAAATTGATAAAAAAATACCACTTTTCTTGAAAATGTCAGTATACCAGGTGCCATGATTTTACAGGATGCTTTACACTGTCATTCACTAACAGTCCAGCAAGGTATTTCAAAATGATTTGGTAGTTTTATTTTTTGATGTTTGCAAATGTTGTATTTTCCCTTTAAGGGGAAGTTTTTTAAAATAAATGTTTAGTGTCCTGTCCCCGCCCGCTTCCTTTTTGGAGGCCGCCTCTTTTTTTCTTTTTTTTTACCGAAAAAATGATAAATTTTCAACAGTGACATCATTTTGGCCTCTTTATCTGTTGCATCTAGCCCATCTAAAGCTGTTATGTCATTTCCTGAGTCCAATGGCAGCCATTTTAAAAAGGAGGGGGGAAAAAAGGGCCTCCCGCTTCCTTTTTTTCAAAAAGGCAGGCCGCTAATGACATTTGTTTTTATTATTTCGCCTAATGTGAACATACCCAAGAAATGTCATGACTAAGGGAATAACAGTGTGAGGAGCCGGTCTTCACTGCGTGATAATGACCGGGTGTGGGGGTGACCGCTGTTAATGGACCGAGACGAAGTCGAGGTCCATTAACAGCGGTCACCCCCACACCCGGTCATTATCACGCAGTGAAGACCAGATCCTCACACTGTTATTCCCATTAATAAATACCTTTATAACGAAATAAACAGTTAAAATGCTCCAATTTTGTGACTTTTTTCCGGCGATATTTCCAGACTTTTTTGTGTTCATGTTCATGGGCCATATTTTAGCTTAACAGCTATAACGACGTAAACTCAACAGAAACTGCTGCCGTAGCGAAACAAATTACAACAATGTTTTCATATCTTTACCTGATGGAGGAAGCTGAAATCTCGTTTACACATTCCTTGTGTCCGGAATTACAAAGATGCTTGGTTTAGGAAAGGTAAATATGTCGGTGGGTGAAGTGTTTCAAAGAAAATAAATCGTAGATCTACGCTTTCGTCGTAAACATCCTCAGTATATACTGCACTGCTGTACGATGTCGTACACGCACGCATCCCTAGCAACTGTGTTGCGTACGCGCGCGTCAGTCTCACGCGATGGGGGTTGAGCGCATGTGCAGTGCTCAATTGTTAAAAGCTACCGCAGGACTGTTACTATATTTTGACCAATCATTGGCTTGCATTGGGCTGAACGGGGCTTGATCAATGCTGGTTCAGGGGCCATTTATTCGCTTGATCTTTGAAGCCGGTCCATTATCACCGTTAATGACCGGCCACGTGATCGAGTCTCGACCAATCAGAAACCATCAACTCTCCAAGGTATTTATTAATATAGGTTAAAGGGTTTTGGAATTATCGGCTAATTATTTATTCATATGCACCAATGGTAATTCTGCTTTGTGTACACGACATATATATAGGTACATTCAGTTGTATTTTTCGCTGCGCGGTAACCATGGTCGGAATTTTTTCTTTTTGGTATCAAAAGATGCGCAAGACTCGAGGCTAAAAAGTCAGGAAAGCTCGGGTCGGCAAAATATTTTTTACCAAGGGTATCACGAAAAGAAAAATTGGTGGGGGAGTGGATCCCCCCCCCCCCCCTGCCCTCAGCTTAGGGCTTCCTCCATATGGGCTAAGTGGTCAAATACTCCTGTTAATTACCCTATCAAAGTATCATCTCAATGAAGGTCAGTCATTGCCAAAATTTTAAATGACATATGATAAATCTCGGACTAAGAAACATTTCCAATTAGCCTGTTATTAAGAAATACTTTAATTTTGGCAGTGGATATTTTGCCGGAGACGGCAAACCTTTAGTAAACGTTAGTTTGCCGGATATGCACTGAACATGCGCAGTTACTGTTTTTTTTTACTTAAACATTTTCCGGTGACAAATTTTAGTCTGGCTCCATGCCAATATTATCGTTGTAACCTCGTATTCACAAGATGGGATTCAGACCATTTTATAATTTCGGACTTTATTTCCCTTTAAAAAAAATCCTCCAGAGCCACAAATCTGAAAAACAAAATGTCATACTTTGCAATAAAATGTTTGAGACATGTTAAAATAATAAAAGAATAATATTCTTATTTATTTGGGGATGGGAATAAAAACCTTAAAAATGTGGCGGGGATCGGAATCGAACCCGAGTCATCCCGCTCACAAAACCACGCTTAACCACCATGACCACTACACCAAATGTGCTACACAACTTCTTCTTCCTTCTTGACTTAGTGCTGCCTTCATATGTTGAAGATAAACGCACTGCGGAAAGAAAGCAGAGCGGTTAGTTGGATTGCCGCTGGCAAACCTTTAGTAAACGTTAGTTTGCCGTCATTACCTCCGGCAAAATATCCACTAGGCACTATCTTTAATTTTTAAAAATGTTCTTGACTTCTGCAGTTCTGGTGGGAACTTCTGGTGGGAATTTAATACATCTTATAATTCAGCCCTATCTTAAAGAGTACAGCGCCCTCTGTTGATATGGATTGCCGCCGGCAAACCTTTAGTAAACGTTAGTTTGCCGTCATTACCTCCGGCAAAATATCCACTATCTTTAATTTTTAAAAATGTTCTTGACTCTCCATAGAGTTTGTACACAACCGCTCTACTTTCTTTCCCTGCACGATTACCCTACTAATGTACAAGATATAGATGAAGCCTAACTAACGTCACTCTCACCTGACATTGGGCTACAAGACTACATTGATATCTAGGCTTCAGGTGGAAATGAAAAGCTATTATTTCTTTAAAAATACAAACAGAACTTCTCCCCTTCCGTACGTGCAGCATGGCGCACACGTATGCGCGCGCGACGTCAGCGTGTACGTGTGTACTGCATGCATGCACAAATGGTACATGGCAACCTCGTTCCCAGGGTGTCGAACAGTACGCGCCCATCACTACCTGCTCTCTCACCCTGGTATTGGATCATTTGCATATGTGCACGATTTTTGCACACGTATGCAAATGAGGAATAGTGTGGTGCCTTGGATATGCTTTACATTAGCGTTTGTTTTTTGTATGCGGTGTCTGGGGTAAAAACAGAGTCAATTCGTCGCAGCACGAGCACGGCGTGAGTTACGAAAACACGATTTTTAAAAATTAAACAGTAGTAAGGAAGGCGGGGGTACGGGACCAAAATGGAAAAAATCTGCGGCGAGCCTGGGCACGCCGCTCTCGATTTTAAAAAAATAGGGGAATGCCCCGATCTCAATTAAAAAAAAAAAAAAAAAAAAAAAATAAAAAATCCGACGTCGGGTTTGGGAGAAAAAAAAAAATAAAAAAATAAAAAATCTGACGTCGGGTTTGGGAGAAAAAAAAAAAAAAAAAAAAATCTGACGTCGGGTTTGGGAGAAAAAAAAAAAAAAAAAAATCTGACGTCGGGTTTGGGAGCCAAAAAAAAATTAAAAATCTGTCGTCGCTAAAATGAGGTGAGTCTGATTGCTTATAAATCCAAAGTCTGACCTCCAAAAAAAATGAGAAAAAAAAAATATTATATTTCCTATAATAAATGGAGAGTAATATGTTCAGACCGACCGTCAAAGGATATTCTAAATGGAACAAAGCCACGCTGCGTGATTACGTGCAGCGGTATAATATACCGCACAATGAAAATGTTTTTTTTACTCGTAAAGTCTACATCGAGGGGATAAAACATTATGAAAGTAAATTTAAAAACTTGAGGAAAAAGAAACTTTATGAGCTCAAACAGATTGTAGACGAACAAAATCTAGAATACGTACCGACGGGTTATAAAGGACGATTTTTGAAAAAAGATTTAATCTCGGCGATTAAAACATACAGACAACCCGAATACTTTACAGAGTCAGCTTTTAGAGAAACGAGAAGGTTTAGAAATTACTACAGAAACTGGGAATTAAACCCCAGACTTTATAACCACGATTTAATCAAGTTTTTTGATTCGCACAAGGAACAAATAGTCAATAAAATCAAGTCTGAATTGAGAGAGCTGAGAGGTTTAAAAATGGAGCTCACAATCAAAATAAAATACGAAAAAACCAAACCGGATGGTACGATCGAAACGATCGAAGCTATTCATTATAGCAAGCCGAAAGCCGTTTTAAATCAAAGTCAAATAAAACAGGTTTTAAGAGAAGAGATCGAAGAGCTATTCAAAAAGGATGAAAGGTATACGAATCAAGGATCGGGTTGGGTTTTAAAAAAGATAATGGCGTTATACATCAACATCAACAGATATAATCCAGCGAGAGGTAGTTCTTACATAAACCTACCCGAACATCTTAAAATTAAACAGGCGATGATAAACATCAAAAACAAAGACGACGAGTGTTTGAGATGGTGTTTGAGAGCTGCTCTTGGGTTGTATACAGATAAAGTAAAAAATCAAATAAGAAATAATCCTAAATATAAAATTCATAAAGAAGAACCTGTTGTATACACCAAAGACGACGGACTCAGTTTTAAAGGCGTTGACTTTCCGACACCGGTCGATCAGATACCCAAGATAGAAAGACAAAATAATTTATCGATAAACGTATATGGTTATGAGGGTGAGATATATCCATTATACGTGTCTAAAAACTACGGGGCAAAAGAGATCGATCTGCTTTTGATTTCTAAAGGTGACAAGCATCACTATTGTTGGATAAAATATTTTACGAGGTTGATGTATGACGTTACGAAACATAAATGTAAGAAATATTTTTGTCGAAGATGTCTATGTCATTTTACCAATCAAAACAAATTAGACAGACATATCGCCGATTGTAAGGGTATAGATGCACATCCATCAAAGATTGTATTTCCTATGGGTAAACCAAAATACATAGACGGGCAACCAGGCGAAAGAGACGTACCGATATTAGAATTTAAAAACTATAGGCACAAACAAAAAGCACCATTTGTCATTTATGCTGACTTTGAATCCATACTACAAACAACAACAACACCCAAACAGACACTGACATCTAAACCTACTCACTCAGACAAAGAGACAAACACAAAAAAGATTAACGTTCACAAAGCTAGCGGTTATTCGCTAGTTGTCGTCCGATGCGACGGTAAAAATGTGTATCAAGAGACTTATAGAGACAAAGACGCTTCAACTAGATTTATAACAACGCTGTTACAATTACAAAGCGATATTAATTGCATATTTGAAAAACCCCAAACCATGAAATTTAACGAGCGAGCTAAAGACCATCACGATACAACAAACACGTCTGTGCCAGAAACCCAGGGAACCCAAGACGATAAAACAAATAAAAGAATATCAGTGCAAAAACAAAAAAGGATTTACCGAGTCTAAATGTCTCGACTGTAAAAAGAGAATCAACACATTTAGAAAGGTGAGAGATCACTGCCACGTCACTGGTAAATATAGGGGTGCTGCACACGCTTATTGTAACCTCAAACTACAAATTAAACCCGGTTGTACACCGATACCAGTCTTTTTTCACAATTTACAAAATTACGACGCGCATTTAATCATGCAGGGAATGACAGAATACGATAGCCAAACAGAAATACAAGTGATCGCTAAAAATTCAGAAAAGTATATTTCGTTTTCGATAGGAAATCTACGATTTTTAGACTCGTTAAGTTTTATGGCATCATCGTTGGATAAATTAGTGAAAGCTTGCCCAAAAGAGTCGTTTCAGCTACTCAAAAACCATTTTAAACATCCTGACTTACTATTACATAAAGGAATTTATCCCTACGAATATATGAACTCGTTTGACAAGTTTCAAGAGACCAGCCTACCACCCATCGGCAAGTTTTACAGCAGACTAAAAGACGAACATATATCGCAACAAGACTACGACAGAGCTCAACGCGTGTGGAACGAGTTTAATATACAAAATCTAGGAGAATATCACGACTTGTACGTGACTACCGATACGTTATTACTTGCAGGCGTATTTGAAAACTTTAGAAGAACGTGTATTACAAACTACGGGCTAGATCCAGCCAATTATTTTACCGCACCCGGATTGTCGTGGGATGCTCTATTAAAACACTCGGAAGTTAAACTCGAACTATTGCAAGACGTAGACAAACATTTATTTTTTGAAAAAGCAAAACGAGGAGGCATATCGAGCGTGGGTGGAATGAGACATCACAAAGCAAATAATCAATATCTCGATGACTACGATTCAAACAAACCCTCGAGTTATATCGCTTATCTGGATGCCAACAATCTGTACGGTTGGGCTATGAGTCAATATCTACCGTACAGCGATTTTAAATGGACACCCTCGAAACCGTTTACCGAAGAAAGAATATTAACGCTGAAGAAAACGTCCAACACCGGTTATTTTTTTGAAGTAGACCTCGATTACCCGCACGATCTACACACCAAGCATAACGATTATCCCCTAGCGCCCGAAAATATGGTCGTACCCCAAGCTTGGATGTCTGATTATCAAAATGACTTATTGGATACCGAACCTAGTAGCGACGTACAAAAATTAACGTGTACGCTTAATCCAAAACAAAAATACGTGTTGCACTACGTTACGTTGCAGATGTATCTCAAACTCGGCTTGAAATTAAAAAAGGTACATCGCGTGTTAAAATTTAAACAAGCGCCTTGGATGAAATCTTACATCGATAAAAACACGCAACTCCGAACAAAAGCGTCTTCTGATTTTGAGAAAGACTTTTTTAAACTGATGAATAACAGCGTGTTTGGTAAGACGATGGAAAACGTTAGAAATCGAATAGACGGTTACCTACTGAGAGACAATAACGAGAGCGATCAAGAAAAATACAAAAAAATAATTCAAAAACCGAGCTATAAAACAACAACGCCGTTTCCAGAATGTGACCTGTCGTTTGTCGAAACATATAAAACGACAACCGTGTTAAACAAACCCATTTACTGCGGAGTGAGCATCTTAGATCTCTCAAAGACGCTGATGTACGATTTTTATTACAACCGATTGAAAGACAAGTACGGAGATCAAATCAGGTTGATGTATACGGATACGGACAGTCTGTTGATTGTCGTTTACACGGATGACATATACAAAGACATGCAATCTCACGGGCGACACTACGACTTTTCGAATTACAATCTGGATCACGAGTTATACGATCCAACCAATAAGAAAGTGATCGGTAAATTTAAAGACGAGTTTGGAGGTAAGGTCATTCAAGAAGCCGTTTGCGTAAGACCTAAGATGTACTCGATTTTAGCGGATGACAACAACATCACTCTTAAAAAAGCCAAGGGGGTCACAAAATCGGTCACTGACAAAAAATTAAAACACCAACACTACTACGACTGCATCTTTAAAAATAAATCTAAAACAGAAACGATGACTCAAATTCGATCTGAAAAACACATCCTTTACACCATATCGCTAGATAAATTGTCGTTGAGTCCGTTGGACACAAAGAGGTACATTTTACCGGACGGTATATACACGCTCGCTTATGGTCACCGCAATCTAGATATTAATTAGGCGGTAATTGCGTGTCCTCGGGTACGACTTGAAGCTCTTGTCTCACAAAACTCCTTTTTGGGCCGTTTTGAAGGTAATAAAGAGTAGGACCCGTCGTGACTTTTTTACCGTTAATCATTTTAAATTGACTCGTTCTTTTTTCCACGTTATAAATGTCTACGCTCCAAATGGGATCCGTGGCTCTTCTCGAGGTTCCATCCTCTTGCTCACCCGGGTAATATAAATATCTAACCATTGCGTCTTGCGGTAATTGTTGCTCTTTTGTTTTAACGGGGTTAGCCGGCGATTGCCGGACCTGTTCTAGTTTAACCGCCTCTGACGGTGCTTTAGCTATTAATCTCGTCGTTTCATCGTTTATAGCTTTGATCACGCTGGGTAATCGCTCGACCCATTGCGTGTTTCTACTCTCGGGATTTAACATTTCTTGAGCGTACTGATGACCAAACAGTCAGTTTCTACGATACCCTGCGACCGGTGGTTTCCGGGTTCGCCGACGATAATCTCGACGTTTTTTGAAGCCATCCATTTTTTAAATGCACCTTTAAATTCGGTACCGGCATCTACTCTCAACGTTTTAGGGTAACTCAAAGGTGATCTCGCGTAAATCCTGACGATAGCATCTTGGGTGGAATCCGCCGTTTTAGAAACCAAAGGTTCTGCTTCGTGGTATCGACTCGCAACGTCGACAACCGTCAAAGCGTATTTATAAGTCTTGCGTTTTACTTTATCATAGGGTAGGTATAGCACATCCATTTGGTGAAAGTCGTTTGGTGTTTCAAACTCTCGCGAAGTACTCGTAGGCCTGGGTACATACGCAGGACCCGGTAGATAAATTTGCCATATCGCTTGTTTTTTAAGCCAATCTCTGATTACCTTTTTATCGAATTTGGTTTTATCGTGTAAATGGTCGACGGCGCTTTCACCTCTCCAATAACCGCTCGGGCTATAATACAGTTTTTGAAGTTTATCCATCATTTACTATAATAATAATTTAAAAGGCTTTATACATTAAATAGATGGCGTCAGCTGTTGTAATGATGGTTGGAGGTGCGATCATAAACGCCTTAGCTTTTTCGGGTTCAAACTTTTTATTTTCAAGTCTAAGGGATGATGGCAGCGAAGAGCGTAAGAGACACGATTTAGCGACAGAACAACTCTCTGCCGCCAGATATCAGTGGCAACAAGAACGAACGAAACGACTCGATTTTCTCAACAAACAAAATGTTTCTAAACAAACATTTTCCAACGTAGACCAAGCGTTGCGTTACTACAACGAAATGACCGGAGAAAACGTCGAGTTACCCCGCGAACCCAAACTCGAAGATTTTTACGAGCCTAGCGACCAACAAATAGAAAAAGAACTGGTGTTTATCGCGGGAGGAACGCTATTGGTGGGCTTCTTGGCTTACAGATACCTTTAAATTTAAAACTCGTATAAATAAAATGAATGCGTACGGAAAAAAGCTCAATCCCAGCAGGCTATTAAAAATACCCAGATCTATCAAGGGTGAGAGAAAAGAGGTGGTCATTACCCACAATCCTAGTAGTATATCGGCGGGGCAAACGCTGAGAGTTAAGTTTCCTCAATTGGGCGTAGACGACGTGATCGTACCTGACACTTGTAAACTAGCTTTTAGTTTAGAACTCGACGCTGAAAGCGACAACAATAGAACCATTTTTAGCAATTTGGCCAGAAATTTAGTCAGCGAAATCAGCGTCAGACTTCAAGGTCACGAAATCGTAAGTTATCGTAACGCCGACGTGTATCACAACTTTAAAGACAATTGGATCAACAGCTCGGCAACTCGAAACATGGCGTACTCGGGCATAGAAAAAGAAAACGTGTCTAAACTAAGAACGGGGGCAAATGATGCTAACGCGGGCGCCAACAACGGTAAAGATCAGGCTATCGCGGATGCCTATGGTAATAGATATTGTATTCCCCTAGACATTGACATACTGACTTCGCATCACACTTTTTACCCCAGCGGTTTAAAACAACCTCTGACGTACGAGATAAAGTTTAACGATCACGAAAAAGTAGTCAACAGTTCAGATACGGCGGCGATGTACAGTGTCTCAGACTTGTCTCTCGAATACGAAGTGGTGACCAACAGAGACCTAGCTATCACCATCAGAAATAAACACAAGGGGTTAATGCAATATCTGTTTGATAAAATCCACTCGCTAGAAGTTAGATCCGTCAACAAATCGGACACGCTTTGGAACGTCAGCGTCAATCAACCCATCAGGAGTCTCAAGGGTATTTTGTTTTTGTTTAAAGATCCCACGGAAAAAAGCCCGCAGCGATTTTATAATCCAAAACTAACCAAAACATCGGTGACTGTAGAAGGTAAACCCAATCAACTCTACAGTCAAGGCATGTTTCAATATCAACACTGGAACGAAATTAACAAGTTCTTTGGAGACAGCGATACCGAAAGCGGGCGCGGAGTAGCTAAAGACTTAAATTTGACGGGTTGTGACCTCGGAGACTATCTAAAAAACAAGTACGGTCTGTGGCTCGATTTTAGAAGTAACGACGACAATTCCGCTCACGGATCCGGTAGGAAACTCGGAGACGGAGGAGGCATCAACGTTCAATTTAACAGAGAAGCCGAAAGCCAAGGTGACCTCACGATGTACGTCTTTTTGGTCATGGATGCTCAATTAAACTTGGAAGACGGAAATTTTAAATCTCTGTTAAGTTAAAATGACACAACCGCATTGCGCTTTAATCGTCGGCAAAACAAATTCGGGTAAAACCAAATGGATTTTGGATCTGTTAGAGTCAGACTATAAAAATACATTTGAAGCGATAGTCATCATTTGCCCTACCATTTTTAAAAACAAAACGTACATCGAAAGAAAGTGGATTCAAGCAGATCCCGAGGTATACCTCTGCGATCCGGAATTGTACAAGATGACGCTCAACGAAGCGATCGATTTTTACAGGAAAATATTCGAAGGTGTTGCCACGCTGTTTATCGTGGACGATTGCTCTTCGGATCAAGAGATTAAATATCGTAAAAAGACGTGCGCGCTATAAGCAAGATGGCGTTTAGCGGAAGACACGTCAATCACAGCTGTTGGTTACTAACCCAAAAGTACAACAGCGTTTTAAAAGATTATAGAGAAAACACGGCTTGGTTGGCGTTATTTTACTGCAAAGATAAAACATCGTTTGATCAAGCGTTAGACGAAAATGACGTTGTACCGATTGAAGAACGAGATTATATAAAACGACGTTTAAGAGATGTGAAATATAGTAAATTGGTCGTATACACCGAACCTCCAGTTAGTTACGAGCTATTTGAGTAGTAGGTGAGTAACAATTAATAGCTTACTGCTCAAGTGAAATAAGTTAGGTGCTCAAGTGAAATAAGCTAGGTGCTTAACTAAAATGACCTAGGTGAGTAGCAACCTATTTAACAAGCTATACATGTATTACAATTGGTTAATCAACAAACGTCAACAAAATACATTTTGTTGTTAATAAATGATAGCAATATTCGAGTATTTGCAGTTTTTGGCTATTATCGTCATATCGCTTAATCTATCGTTTTACACCTACGAATACCTTTGCTTTTGTAACAAAGTTACAAAAGCTACAACAAAATTAAATTCGTTTCTAATTAAATGGAGGACATAAAACTTACTTTAACGAACGAACAAGATCCCAACGCAGAACATAAAGATCGTTTGTGCGGTGTCGTAGCAGCCGGAAACTCTAGAAAGTACTTGGGAAAGGAATACACCGTTAAACATATCGAAGCTCTTGACAGTAAAGAACTCGACAAATTATATCATCTGTACGAAACTAAATTTGGAAATGAAATTGTTAAAACCGTTGGTAAATACACTTTAAGTCTATTTTCGAGAGTGTTAGCCGTTGTTACACCAGTACAAGTTTTAGGATATAACGTCACTATAGATTCTGAAGAAGAACTCACCAACGACTTGAGTTCTGATCCTATTATAAGCGCGAGTATGGCTGGTATGTTGAGCGACGTTTGTTACAAGTACGGAACTTTTATATCACCCCTAGTTGCTACGATTATCACAACAAAACATTTGAAATTTAATAAACCTAATATAATAAATGGAAGATCAGAAAGCAACGATCACAGCTCTACCAGCAGAGACAGAGACTCCCCAACCGATAAAAACAACGTCATCACCGACGGTAACGAGAGTGACCAAGACTAAAAATCCTAAACGAATACAGCAGGGTAAAGCTTTAGCCGAGCACAATAGACAGATGAAATTAAAATTAGCAAAAATGAACGTAACATCGGACGATAATACGAGCTCACCAGACTACAACTCTTGGGCGATGTGGGGGGCTATAGCGTCTATAATAGGAGTGGGGCTGCTGGTACTAAAAAGTAAGGCAACTGCGCTGGTTGTACAGCCAGTGCCGATAGTCACGCAACCCACTACACCCAGCGCCCCCAAAACGCTAGACATGGAATAAACAGCAATTTAAAAATTGTTATATTAAAAACGATGAGTAACTTTGACACCAACGGAATAGCTAATACGATTTACCACGGAGCCGTCATATCGGGTCTTTCGATGGGATACGCCATGGTAGGAACTAAACTACTCAAAATGAAAGCGCCGGATTTAAGCAAACTAAGCGTAGAAGATGCTGGTAAATTGACGGGTATTATAAGTGGAGCTCTGGCCACGCAAAATTGGTTGGTGACCCAGGGTATACTACCGGGCAGTATAATAAAAACTGCGTAATTTAAATAGGTTTATTAAATAAATGGATGAGGGAGGATTTGAGATAGATCCAGACTACGAAAGAACAGATGATAACGACGACGATGATGATGTAGCAGAGACCAATCTGGATTGGGACGATACTTTTGATACTCCTGATACACCCATCCCAACTACCGACATGGATGAGGTTTTATATCGAGGAAGGAGCATGGTCACAAGTGGTCGCGTCGATGATTTTTACAAAAATTTTAACAGAGGTGACGGACCATTAGCTCCGCGATACGAAAATTTTGTCGGTAATAAAGACGGGTTATTTTTCCAAGCAACTGATAAAGCCTTAGTAAGGTTAAAGGATAAAGAAACCCCACACAATTCTTGAGTCTAAAGAGTATAGAGAATAATGCAAAGAGGTTAGATCTTCCAGGTAGAGATTTCATTAGAAAAGGATTGGGTTTTAAAGATTATAAACGTAACCCGCTCGAACAAGTACAAACTGAGAGTATCCCCATGACAGAACTACCCAGAGCCGCCGATGAGATAACCGAGATTATAGAAGATTTTCAACGCGACACCGACGCTCAAACGGAGGGATTAAATTACAGAGAACTCCAGGGTTTAGACAAACGTCTTCAGACGTTAAGAGGTAACCTAGAACTTAATTTAGCGCGTCTCACTCAACTCGATGACGAGATTACAGCCACGAGACAAGAAGTCGACGAATCTCACAGCGAAGAGGGTCGACGAGAGTTAAACGATACATTGAGCGACTTGAACGTTGAAAGATCCGCCAGATTAGAAGCCGCAAAAGCCAACGAACGAGGGCTCAAAAGTCAGATCGCTAGAATCAAAGAAACGATTAATAAAATATTGGGCGACGACACGACTCTGGCGGAAAAGATTAGAACTCTGTTTAGAGAACAAGGTGTGACCGTAGTGAGTATTTTAGCCGCTTTGAGTTTAGCCATCAGCACCATAGTGAGTAGCATCGTCGCTAGCGTGAGAGGTGTGGGTGCCCCAACCGCGCCAAAACCAACACCAACACCAAAAGGTGGTATCAAAGAGTGGATTCCAAAACAACTCGCTAATTTTGCATCTGCTCTTCAAAAACTCGGAGTGAGCGCGTTGGGTGCTCTGCCGGGTATCATAGGCAGCGTATTGAGTTGGATATTTAACGCGCTGAGTAAGTCCGTATCGTGGTTGGCCGAACACGTGTGGGCTTTGTTTTTGGGTGTGGGAGCCTTGGTGTTTGCGTACCTGCAAAAACGATGGTAGTAATAGTTATCAAGTTTAAAAAAAAAAACCAACAAAAAAATAAGCCTTACCAGCACAAAGTTGGTAAGGCTTATTTTTTTGTTGTTGTGATTAGAGTGTGACTTATCGCGTTGCCTCGTAAGCCAAAATACCCATACCAACGATAGCTAATATTCCTACCGTCAACGATAATTTTTCGTCTTGGTGAGTTTGTAGTTTCGTTGGCTCGTGTGTCAAAACTGTAGGTGTTGGTGTTGGTGTTGGTGTTGGTGTTGGTGCTGGTGTTGGTGCTGGTGCTACAACATCGTTTGTCATAGGCTCTAGGGGTGTTGGTGGCGCGACATCATCGGTGTCATCAAAAGAGTCGTCCGGCTGAGGTTGTGAGTTTAAATCTAACACCAAACCAGTTTTCATACTCTGGGTAGCGATTTGAAGATTGTTGTTATAGCCGTCGTGCGTTCCAACCCTCAAGTTCATATCCGATGGAATTAAATACAACCCCGGTTTCACGACAAAATTTAAAGGCGTTCTGGCATACTGCAAAGAGTCTTGAAATTGATCGATACTCGTTTCCATGTCGTCTACTGCATTGATGATATCTTCAACGATGACGTTAAATTGTCTCTGAGCGTCTAATCCGGTGCCCGGTGATAATACGCTCGTTTTTGTTTGAGCCTGCGCACCGAGTAAAGCGTACACGTAAGATCTGATCGATTCGTTGATCTTTATGATTCCCGCGGAGGTAAACAAACTCTTGGCGGGTATAAAATCTAACCAAGCCATTTTGACGATGTCGTCTTGTTCGAGATAACCCTTCCAATGCTTAAAAAAAGCATCGTGTTTTTTTGGATCGTCTAAACCCCAATTTTTATCACCCGTGGGGTTGATAAAATCGTCGAGTGTGGTCGTGTTTTTATCATAGTCTAACGGCAAGAGTAAAAACGATTTTGTTTTTTCGTTCCAAAGAAAAACCCGACCTAAGCCATAAGTCTTTTGATCTCTCGTCTGTTTAAAAGACTTATTTTGATCGATGGCAAACGTCCGACAGATGTTGGTAAATGCTCCACGATCATAGGTGTTGCTGAGAGCGTCAAACGAGTCTTCTCCCGGTATTGCTATGGCCATGTCGTTTAATATCCTTCTAACCGTAAAGTATAGATGAAAATTAAATAAGGCTTCAACGTAACGGTTGTTCGAGTTTAAAATATCGATTCCAACACCACAGCCCGTTGTAGCGCAATAGATCGCAAAGTTTAACTGATTTTGATAAAAAGACATGGGGTCTATTTTCCAACGAAGTACAGCATCGTTGGTATTGAGGCGAGATATTTTATAGTCCGAGATTAAGTCGGGAAACGGGGTTAAAAACGTGTTAGACGCGTTGACCGTAATCTCGAGTTCGCCAGTGAGATACGGACTGTCTAGTACAAGCGCTTGGGTGGTAGCTTGTCGTTTAGCTACATTTTGATTTACTTGTTTCGTTACCTGATCGGCTATCGATTGTATCTGCTTTTTTAACAACATAAAAGCAGCCATTATTTTAGTTTCAGTTTTAATATAAAAAGACTTTAAAATAAATGCATTCGTTTCACTTGTTTCAAAATGAGCAGACGTTTAAATTAGAAGACGTCGTAGATAATTTAAACGGTCAAAAATCTGTACGCGTAAAAAGGGTGATGTTTAACCCCGGATATTTTAATATTTCCAGCGCCACGGAGATTGATTGGTATACGCAAATAGATGGGAGACCCGCTGAAAGACCTGATGATGATAGAAGAAGCACACAGGTTAACCCAGATGTAGAAGTAAGAACAGATAGAGATTTTATTGAATCGTTTATACCTGCTGTACCCTACGACTTTTTAATTAACGACGAAAATACTTTCAATAGAGTTATAAACGATCTTATAGAAGCGTACGAAGAAGATAGACTAGACTCTGCTTTAGAATCGATCGAAGAAGAAAATGATCAATTATATAAAGTAGGATCAACTTTACAGGATAAAAGAGGAGACAAAACACTAACCGACGTACAACGCAATACGCTTACATTTTTGTTATCAATTATATTGCAAAGAGGTAACTTAATCGATGAAGGTAAAAGGATAGCGCTAGAATATATCCAAGGTATAATAAGCGAACCTAGAGCGAGAGTAATTAGGCAAGCTGCATAACAATACGTGGGAGTCTTGTCGTGTCTGGTGATAATTTAGATTTTATTTCTCCGAGTCTTTTAGCGCCGTTACCAGCTGGAGTCACCGGTTCGGTCACCATCCCACCTGGGTGGTACGACGTCGATTGGTTCGATTTTATTTTAAATTATATACCCGGGGTAAGTTTTCGAATATTTAGAGAATCTAAAAAGGTGACGTTGGTGGTAACCGACGTCAATCTCAAATTGCGTTTAAACAGAGAAGTCTCTCGATTACTCAATTTACCCAAAGGAAGACTGATACCTAAAGTGGTATATGCGGGGTCTTACGACGTTAATCCGTTTAAATTTTTGTTTATTCGCTGCCCGCAATTAAGTACGAGTGAAAACTTTTTTGATGGCCGTCCGTCTGACATCTTAAAAATCATACCCGTGGCTACGCGCAAACCCGAGCCTGATAGAGTCGAGGATTTCAAGAAACTTAAAAACGGTATAATCGACAAACTGACATTTTCTATCAGCGGTGAAAAAGGACAAATCATCAACAATAAGGGTGTGAGTATCATGATCGAGTTGGAGATCTTTTAATTTTAAAATCTTTTTATATTAAAAACATGAGTGTAGATGGTAAGGCGTTATACCCCGATATTTCTGGAGATGTACTCCGATTAAATAGTAACGAAGAAACAAAAGTGTACAGACTTAAAAAGATTGAAGAGATTCGATCTTTAATCTTGAAAGAGAGAGACCACCGGGAGCGCACTTATAAAAAAAATAAAGAGAATGATCGACACTATTAATTACGTAGAGATAGGATTAGAAGGATTGGGGGCTATAGCGGGGGCTGTCGGTATTCCCGCTCTCTTGGGTGTTATATCAGCCCCCGTTGGATTGGTGCTAGAAGGAACGTTTATAGGCGCTTTTGGTGTAGATATTCTGCTTAGAATCGCGTCTAGGCGATTATCCGCCAAGCTAAAAAAGCACGACCAGATTAAAATATTAGCAGACTCCAAACTTAACACGATTGAAGAATACGTGTCTCAAGCCATCAACGACGGAGATATATCGCACGAAGAGTTCTTACTGATTACGAGAGAGCTCGCCAAATTTAACGGGCTTAAGCAGAAAATTAGAACAAAGACCAGCACAAAGCTTCAAAAGATTAAAAACGATACAGACTTTGAAAAAGAAGTTAAAAAACGGGTAGACGAACGGCTGGCAAAAGAAAAAAAATCTCTTATCGAAAAACTTACAAGTTCAAATTCTTGGTAAATAAACATTATGAAAGCTATCCACCGAGTTATACCTCTATTTCACCTCTTAGGGCTACACCCTCGGCCCTGCCTTTATTGTAGTGGTCATCGTATCTTTTTAGTGCCTTATTAAATTGATTTTGAGTCACTTTAAATAAATCTCTAACTCGTTCTTTGTCTAATCCAACGACGCGATGATAACACGCCGCTATTAACGACCGTTTGACGCAACCATTCCCCCTCAATGTTTTGTAATTAACGAGCTCGTTATAGTTATTGATTGTTTCTTGAACATCTTCTGAGCCTTGCTCTGGGCACACAGACAAAACAAGTTTTTCCACAGTTTTTCTTTTGTTTCTTTTTAAAATTGACCAATTGATACGATCTTCTTGCGCATTTTCTGCCGAAAAATCAAAGTAACGTGAGACTATTTCACCGCACGTTTCACAAACTAAAAAACCATTCTCGATGATTATATGATGATCGCACTGATCTGTTTTATTAGATAGCTCGAGGTTTTCACTCTGAAAAAAAGGCATTGATATATTTAATAAAAACCGATATTATTTTTTATTAATTTTTCAAGTACTCGTCGGTCTAAACATATTACTCTCCATTTTTATATAAAAAAACAGCTTCTCTACCTTTTCACAGGTAGAGAAGCTAATTTTTTTTTTGTCTCGAGTTTAAAGGTCACGTGGTGGTGACATCACCTCATTTTAGCGACGACAGATTTTTAATTTTTTTTAACTCCAGAGCGACAGGCTCTGACTTGGCACAGATTTTTTTTTTTTTGTGGCTCCCAAACCCGACGTCAGATTTTTTTTTTTTTTTTTTTTTCCCAAACCCGACGTCAGATTTTTTTTTTTTTTTTTTTCTCCCAAACCCGACGTCGATTTTTTTTTTTTTTTTTTTTTTTTTTAATTGAGATCGGGGCATTCCCCTATTTTTTTAAAAATCGAGAGCGGCGTGCCCAGGCTCGCCGCAGATTTTTTCCATTTTGGTCCCGTACCCCCGCCTTCCTTACTACTTAAACTGTTACGATCTTATCGAGACAACATGCAGTATCACATTTCATATTAATATGAACAAACTGGAAAGGAAATTAGTATTTTCGAGAAGGCGTGGACGAATGATCGCGAAAATACGTACTGCAAGTTGTGAATAATAACACCAAGTACACGATAAAAATCCATTACTGGCCAATTGCGGTATCGAATCAGGATACAGGAAGAAAGTTTCCTATCCAGGGTTTACTATTGGAAACGAGGTTGGAAATAAAGTAAGCACTGGGGACGAGGTTGGGTACATGGTGCAAAATGCAACAGGATACCAGGCTGATCTTGGCACGAAAATCGGGCCGGATTTTCGGCTGGCCGGATTTTCGGCTAGGCACTATTTTTACGGCGGCGCACCGCCGTGAGGATTAATTGCCACTACGGTGGCCCTAAACAGTCATTGCAAATGCACATTAGGAGAAAACGAATTATAAAGGAAGTTCAACTTCTTATCACGGTGGATTACCTTAAATAACTGAAAATGTTGTTTATTCCACTCTAAAGTAAATCGTAATGAAGACTGTGGCAATTGTTTTTCACAATTGGGAATGTTAATGTTATAAATGTTAACGTTACTGAACTAAGGTTCTGCCTTATAGCCGATGAGAGGGCGCTATATCCGCCAGACTACTCCTTGAGTAGTGTTGCGTTGCGGGAAGGACCGGGTCCCATGCATGAGTCCCGGGGGGGGGGGGGTTGCCTGATTTCATATCTTTCTTTCCTGTTTTTGCAAAACTTTCCATTTTTTTCATAGAAATTAATACTCATAAGGCCTGGCCGTGATCATCTTTTCCCAAAATACATGGTTGTTTAGTGCCCTCTACGATACTTTTATGACACGTACGTACACAGGTATTATAATAATTGTAAAATGATTTTGTACCCTCCTAAATGCCGGAAATTTCCCGTTCCAATTGCTTACACGGGTTCAGGGACATCCAAAGTGTATTCTATTCGCGCCCGGAATAAATCGGTATTGAAACAGAGTCAGCCCGATTGAATTAATCCAACGATTGATAATTAACGTACAAAACAGCCGTTTTCCAAAGAAAATACGGATATCCCATTTTGAAATGATTTTGTACCATCCTAAATGTCCGAAATGTCCCGTTCCAATTGCATACACGGGTTAAGGGACATCCAAAATGTATTCTATTCGCGCCCCGAATAAACCAGTATTGAAACAGAGTCAGCCCAATGAAATTAATCCGACAATTAATAATTACGATACAAAAGACCGGTTTTCCAAAGAAAATACGGACGTCCCATTTTGAAATGATTTTGTACCATCCTAAATGTCCGAAATGGCCCGTTCCAATTGCATACACAGGTTAAGGGACATCCCAAGTGTATTCTATTTTGCGCCCCGAATAAATCAGTATTGAAACAGAGTCATCCCAATTAAATTAATCCAACGATTGATAATTACGAAACAAAACAGCCGTTTTCCAAAGAAAATACGGATATCCCATTTTGAAATGATTTTGTACCATCCTAAATGTCCGAAATGTCCCGTTCCAATTGCATACACGGGTTAAGGGACATCCAAAGTGTTTTCTATTTGCGCCCGGAATAAATCAGTATTGAAACAGAGTCATCCCAATTAAATTAATCAGACGATTGATCATTAACGTACAAAACATTTGTTTTCCAAAGAAAATACGGATATCCCATTTTGAAATGATTTTGTACCATCCTAAATGTCCGAAATGTCCCGTTCCAATTGCATACACGGGTTAAGGGACTCTCAAAGTGTATTCTATTCGCGCCCCGAATAAATCAGTATTGAAACAGAGTCATCCCAATTAAATTAATCCAACGATTGATAATTACGAAACAAAACATTCGTTTTCCAAAGAAAATACGGATATCCCATTTTGAAATGATTTTGTACCATCCTAAATGTCCGAAATGTCCCGTTCCAATTGCATACACGGGTTAAGGGACATCCAAAGTGTTTTCTATTTGCGCCCAAAATAAATCAGTATTGAAACAGAGTCATCCCAATTAAATTAATCCGACGATTGATAATTAACGTACAAAACATTCGTTTTCCAAAGAAAATACGGATATCCCATTTTGAAATGATTTTGTACCATCCTAAATGTCCGAAATGTCCCGTTCCAATTGCATACACGGGTTAAGGGACATCCAAAGTGTTTTCTATTTGCGCCCAAAATAAATCAGTATTGAAACAGAGTCATCCCAATTAAATTAATCCGACGATTGATAATTAACGTACAAAACATTCGTTTTCGAAAGAAAATACGGATATCCCATTTTGAAATGATTTTGTACCATCCTAAATGTCCGAAATGTCCCGTTCCAATTGCATACACGGGTTAAGGGACTCTCAAAGTGTATTCTATTCGCGCCCCGAATAAATCAGTATTGAAACAGAGTCATCCCAATTAAATTAATCCAACGATTGATAATTACGAAACAAAACATTCGTTTTCCAAAGAAAATACGGATATCCCATTTTGAAATGATTTTGTACCATCCTAAATGTCCGAAATGTCCCGTTCCAATTGCATACACGGGTTAAGGGACATCCAAAGTGTTTTCTATTTGCGCCCAAAATAAATCAGTATTGAAACAGAGTCATCCCAATTAAATTAATCCGACGATTGATAATTAACGTACAAAACATTCGTCTTCGAAAGAAAATACGGATATCCCATTTTGAAATGATTTTGTACCATCCTAAATGTCCGAATTGTGACGTTCCAATGGCATACACGGGTTAAGGGACTCTCAAAGTGTATTCTATTCGCGCTTGGAATAAATCGGTATTGAAACAGAGTCAGCCCAATTAAATTAATCCGACGATTGATAATTAACGAACAAAACATTCGTTTTCCAAAGAAAATACGGATATCCCATTTTGAAATGATTTTGTACCATCCTAAATGTCCGAAATGTCCCGTTCCAATTGCATACACGGGTTAAGGGACATCCAAAGTGTTTTCTATTTGCGCCCAAAATAAATCAGTATTGAAACAGAGTCAGCCCAATTAAATTAATCCGACGATTGATAATTACGTACAAAACATTCGTCTTCAAAGAAAATACGGATATCCCATTTTGAAATGATTTTGTACCATCCTAAATGTCCGAATTGTGCCGTTCCAATGGCATACACGGGTTAAGGGACATCCAAAGTGTATTCTATTTGCGCCCCGAATAAATCAGTATTGAAACAGAGTCAGCCCAATTAAATTAATCTGACGATTGATAATTAACTTACAAAACAGTCGTTTTCCAACGAAAATACGGGTATCCCATTTTGAAATGATTTTGTACCATCGTAAATGTCCGAAATGTCCCGTTCCAATTGCATACATGGGTTAAGGGACTCTCAAAGCGTATTCTATTTGCGCCCAGAATAAATCAGTATTGAAACAGAGTCAGCCCATCAAATTAATCCGACGATTGATAATTACGATACAAAACAGCCGTTTTCCAACGAAAATACGGATATCCCATTTTGAAATGATTTTGTACCATCCTAAATGTCCGCAATGTCCCGTTCCAATTACACACACGGGTTAAGGGACATCCAAAATGTATTCTATTCGCGCCCCGAATAAATCCGAACTGAAACAGTGTCAGCTCAATTAAATTAATCCGACGGTTGATAATTACGAACAAAACAGCCGTTTTCCAAGGAAAATGCAGATATCCCATTTTGAAATGATTTCTGTACCATCCTAAATGTCCGAAATGTCCCGTTCCAATTACACACACGGGTTGAGGGACATCCAAAATGTATTCTATTCGCGCCCCGAATAAATTGGTATGAAACTGAGTCAGCCCAGTTAAATTAATCCGACGATTGACAAATAATGTACAAAACAGCAGTTTTCCAAAGAAAATACGGATATCCCATTTTGAAATGATTTTGTACCATCCTAAATGTCCGAAATGTCCCGTTCCAATTACATACACGGGTTAAGGGACATCCAAAGTGTATTCTATTTGCGCCCCGAATAAATTGGTATTGAAACAGTGTCAACCCAGTTAAATTAATCCGACGATTGAATAACCTGGGCAGTTCTGCACAAACTATACCTTGTTCGGAAGCTTGCGATGAGGCCCACAAGCTGGCAAAAGGACAAGTCCTGAAACCCAGCAGTTGCGGAGAAAATTCAAGATTTAGCGCATCAATTCCAGTAGTACCCCTATGTGCAGTCAGTCTATACAGCAATGCCTGCAAGCGCCCGCGACACGAACTTCGTATATCGCGGTCTAAAGGTACCTTAACCTGGGCAGTTCTGTACAAACTATACCTTGTTCGGAAGGTTGTGATGACTCCAACAAGCTGGCAAAAGGACAGGTCCTGAAACCCAGCAGTTGCGGAGAAAATTCAAGATTTAGCGCATCAATGCCAGTAGTACCCCTATGTGCAGTCAGTCTATACAGCAATATCTGCAAGCGCCCGCGACACGAACTTCGTATAACGAGGTCTAAAGGTACCTTTACCTGGGCAGTTCTGCACAAACTATACCTTGTTCGGAAGCTTGTGATGAGGCCCACAAGCTGGCAAAAGGACAGGTCCTGAAACCCAGCAGTTGCGAAGAAAATTTAAGATTTAGCGCATCAATGCCAGTAGTATCCCTATGTGCAGTCAGTCTATACAGCAATGCCTGCAAGCGCCCGCGACACGAACTTCGTATATCGCGGTCTAAAGGTAACTTAACCTGGGCAGTTCTGCACAAACTATACCTTGTTCGGAAGCTTGTGATGAGGCCCACAAGCTGGCAAAAGGACAGGTCCTGAAACCCAGCAGTTGCGGAGAAAATTCAAGATTTAGCGCATCAATGCCAGTAATACTCCTATGTGCAGACAGAATATACAGCAATGCCTGCAAGCGCCAGCGACACGAACTTCGTATATCGCGGTCTAAAGGTACTTTAACCTGGACAGTTCTGCACAAACTATACCTTGTTCGGAAGCTTGTGATGAGGCCCACAAGCAAGCAAAAGAACAGGTCCTGAAACCCAGCAGTTGCGGAGAAAATTTAAGATTGAGAGCATCAATGCCAGTAGTACCCCTATGTGCAGTCAGTCTATACAGCAATGCCTGCAAGCGCCAACGACACGAAATTCGTATATCGCGGTCTAAAGGTACCTTTACCTGGGCAGTTCTGCACAAACTATACCTTGTTCGGAAGCTTGTGATGAGGCCCACAAGCTGGCAAAAGGACAGGTCCTGAAACCAGCAGTTGCGGAGAAAATTCAAGATTTAGCGCATCAATGCCAGTAGTACCCCTATGTGCAGTCAGTCTATACAACAATGCCTGCAAGCGCCGAGACACGAACTTCGTATATCGCGGTCTAAAGGTACCTTAACCTGGGCAGTTCTGCACTATACCTTGTTCGAAAGCTTGTGATGAGTCCCACAAGCTGGTGAAAGGACAGATCCTGAAACTCAGCAGTTGCGGAGAACATTCAAGATTTAGCGCATCAATGCCAGTAGTACCCCTATGTGCAGCCAGTCTATACAGCAATGCCTGCAAGCGCCCGCGACACGAACTTCGTAAATCGCGGTCTAAAGGTACCTTAACCTGGGCAGTTCTGCACAAACTATACCTTGTTCGGAAGCTTGTGATGAGGCCCACGAGCTGGCAAAAGGACAGGTCCTGAAACCCAGCAGTTGCGGAGAAAATTCAAGATTTAGCGCATCAATGCCAGTAGTACACCTATGTGGAGTCAGTCCATACAGCAATGCCTGCAAGCGCCCGCGATACGAACTTCGTAATTATACCTTGTTCGGAAGCTTTTGATGAGGCCCACATGCTGGCCAAAGGACAGGTCCTGAAACCCAGCAGTTGCGGAGAAAATTCAAGATTTAGCGCATGAATGCCAGTAGTACCCCTATATGCAGTCAGTCTATGCAGCAATGCCTGCAAGCGCCCGCGACACGAACTTCGTATATCGCGGTCTAAAGGTACCGTAACCTGGGCAGTTCTGAACAAACTATACCTTGTTCGGAAGCTTGTGATGAAGCCCACAAGCTGACAAAAGTACAGGTCCTGAATCCCAGCAGTTGCGGAGAAAATTCAAGATTTAGCGCATCAATGCCAGTAGTACCCCTATGTGCAGTCAGTCTATACAGCAATGCCTGCAAGCGCCGCGACACAAACTTCGTATATCGCGGTCTAAAGGTACCTTAACCTGGGCAGTTCTGCACAAACTATACCTTGTTCGGAAGCTTGTGATGAGGCCCACAAGCTGGCAAAAGGACAGGTCCTGAAACGCAGCAGTTGCGGAGAAAATTCAAGATTTAGCGCATCAATGCCAGTAGTACCCCTATGTGCAGTCAGTCTATACAGCAATGCCTGCAAGCGCCAGCGACACGAACTTCGTATATTGCGGTCTAAAGGTACCTTAACCTGGGCAGTTCTGCACAAACTATGCTTGTTCGGAAGCTTGTGATGAGGCCCACAAGCTGGCAAAAGGACAGGTCCTGAAACCCAGCAGTTGCGGAGAAAATTCAAGATTTAGCGCATCAATGCCTATAGTACCCCTATGTGCAGTCAGTCTATACAGCAAACCTGCAAGCGCCCGCGACACGAACTTCGTATATCGCGGTTTAAAGGTACCTTTACCTAGGCAGTTCTGCACAAACTATACCTTGTTCGGAAGCTTGTGATAGGCCCACAAGCTGGCAAAAGGACAGGTCCTGAAACCCAGCAGTTGCGAAGAAAATTCAAGATTTAGCGCATCAATCCAGTAGTATCCCTATGTGCAGTCAGTCTATACAGCAATGCCTGCAAGCGCCCGCGACAGGAACTTCGTATATCGCGGTCTAAAGGTACGTTAACCTGGGCAGTTCTGCACAAACTTATCTTGTTCGGAAGCTTGTGATGAGGCCCACAAGCTGGCAAAAGGACAGGTCCTGAAACCCAGCAGTTGCGGAGAAAATTTAAGATTTAGCGCATCAATGCCAGTGTTACCCTTTGTGCAGTCAGTCTATACAGCAATACCTGCAAGCGCCCGCGACACGAACTTCGTATATCGCGGTTTAAAGGTACCTTTACCTGTGCAGTTCTGCACAACTATACCTTGTTCGGAAGCTTGTGATGAGGCCCACAAGCTGGCAAAAGGAGAGGTCCTGAAACGCAGCAGTTGCGGAGAAAATTCAAGATTTAGCGCATCAATGCCAGTAGTACCCCTATGTTCAGTCAGTCTATACAGCAATGCCTGCAAGCGCCAGCGACACGAACGTCGTATATCGCAGGTTTAAAGGTACCTTAACCTAAGCAGTTCTGCACAAACTATACTTTTCGGAAGCTTGTGATGAGGCCCACAAGCTGGCAAAAGAATCCGACGACCCAGCAGTTGCGGAGAAAATTCAAGATTTAGCGCATCAATGCCTATAGTACCCCTATGTGCAGTCAGTCTATGCAGCAAAGCCTGCAAGCGCCCGCGACACGAACTTCGTATATCGCGGTTTAAAGGTATCTTTACCTAGGCAGTTCTGCACAAACTATACCTTGTTCGGAAGCTTGTGATAAGGCCCACAATCTAAAAACCAGGTCCTGAAACCCAGCAGTTGCGAAAAATTCATGATTTAGCGCATCAATGCCAGTAGTGCCCCTATGTGCAGTAAGTCTAACCATGCCTGCAAGCGCCCGCGAACGAACTTCGTATATCGCGGTCTAACGGTACCTTAAGGGAAGTTCTGCACAAACTATACCTTGTTCGGAAGCTTGTGATCAGGCCAACAAGCTGGCAAAAGGACAGGTCTTGAAACCCAGACTTGCGTAGAAAATTTAAGATATAGCGCATCAATTCCATAATTAACGTAGTCAAACAGCCATGCCTGCAAGCGCCCGCGACCCGAACTTCGTATATCGCGGCCTAACGGTACCTTAACCTGGGAAGTTCTGAACAAACTATACCTTGTTCGGAAGCTTGTGATCAGGCCAACAAGCTGGCAAAAGGACAGGTCTGAAACTTAGTACTTGCGGAGAAAATTTAAGATACAGCGCATCAATGCCAGTAGAACCCCTATGTGCAGTCAGTCTAACAGAAATGCCTGCAAGCGCCCGCGACACGAACTTCGTATATCGCGGTCTAACGGTACCTTATTTTGGAAGTTCTGCACAAACCTATACCTTGTTCGGAAGTCTTCCAATGGCAACACGGGTTAAAGGACATCCAAATTATTATTTGCGCCCAAAATAAATCAGTATTGAAACAGATGCCAGCCCAATTAAATTAATCCGACGATTGATAATTAACGTACAAAACATTCGTCTTCGAAAGAAAATACGGATATCCCATTTTGAAATGATTTTGTACCATCCTAAATGTCCGAATTGTCCCGTTCCAATGGCATACACGGGTTAAGGGACTCTCAAGTGTATTCTATTTGCGCCCCGAATAAATCGGTATTGAAACAGAGTCAGCCCAATTAAATTAATCCGACGATTGATAATTAACGTGCAAAACTTCGTTTTCAAAGAAAATACGGATATCCCATTTTGAAATGATTTTGTACCATCCTAAATGTCCGAATTGTCCCGTTCCAATTGCATACACGGGTTAAGGGACATCCAAAGTGTTTCTATTTGCGCCCAAATAATATCAGTATTGAAACAGAGTCAGCCCAATTAAATTAATCCGACGATTGATAATTAACTTACAAAACAGTCGTTTTCCAAAGAAAATACGGGTATCCCATTTTGAAATGATTTTGTACCATCGTAAATGTCCGAATTGTCCCGTTCCAATTGCATACATGGGTTAAGGGACTCTCAAAGTGTATTCTATTTGCGCCCGAATAAATCAGTATTGAAACAGAGTCAGCCCAATTAAATTAATCCGACGATTGATAATTAACTTACAAAACAGTCAGTCGTTTTCCAACGAAAATACGGGTATCCCATTTTGAAATGATTTTGTACCATCGTAAATGTCCGAAATGTCCCGTTCCAATTGCATACATGGGTTAAGGGACTCTCAAACGTATTCTATTTGCGCCCCGAATAAATCAGTATTGAAACAGAGTCAGCCCAATCAAATTAATCCGACGATTGATAATTACGATACAAACAGCCGTTTTCCACGAAAATACGGATATCCCATTTTGAAATGATTTTGTACCATCCTAAATGTCCGCAATGTCCCGTTCCAATTACACACACGGGTTAGGGACATCCAAAATGTATTCTATTCGCGCCCCGAATAAATCCGAACTGAAACAGTGTCAGCTCAATTAAATTAATCCGACGGTTGATAATTACGAAACAAAACCCGTTTTCCAAGGAAAATGCAGATATCCCATTTGAAATGATTTCTGTACCATCCTAAATGTCCGAAATGTCCCGTTCCAATTACATACACACGTTGAGGGACATCCAAATGTATTCTATTCGCGCCCCGAATAAATTGGTATTGAAACTGAGTCAGCCCAGTTAAATTAATCCGACGATTGACAAATATGTACAAAACAGCAGTTTTCCAAAGAAAATACGGATATCCCATTTTGAAATGATTTTGTACCATCCTAAATGTCTGTAATGTCCCGTTCCAATGGGCGTACACGGTTAAAGGACATCCAAAGTGTATTCTATTTGCGCCCCGAATAAATTGGTATTGACAGTGTCAACCCAGTTAATTAATCCGACGATTGAATAACCTGGGCAGTTCTGCACAAACTATACCTTGTTCGGAAGCTTGCGATGAGGCCCACAAGCTGGCAAAAGGACAAGTCCTGAAACCCAGCAGTTGCGGAGAAAATTCAAGATTTAGCGCATCAATTCCAGTAGTACCCCTATGTGCAGTCAGTCTATACAGCAATGCCTGCAAGCGCCCGCGACACGAACTTCGTATATCGCGGTCTAAAGGTACCTTAACCTGGGCAGTTCTGTACAAACTATACCTTGTTCGGAAGTTGTGATGACTCCAACAAGCTGGCAAAAGGACAGGTCCTGAAACCCAGCAGTTGCGGAGAAAATTCAAGATTTAGCGCATCAATGCCAGTAGTACCCCTATGTGCAGTCAGTCTATACAGCAATACCTGCAAGCGCCCGCGACACGAACTTCGTATAACGCGGTCTAAAGGTACCTTTACCTGGGCAGTTCTGCACAAACTATACCTTGTTCGGAAGCTTGTGATGAGGCCCACAAGCTGGCAAAAGGACAGGTCCTGAAACCCAGCAGTTGCGGAGAAAATTTAAGATTAGCGCATCAATGCCAGTAGTACCCCTATGTGCAGTCAGTCTATACAGCAATGCCTGCAAGCGCCCGCGACACGAACTTCGTATATCGCGGTCTAAAGGTACTTTACCTGGGCAGTTCTGCACAAACTATACCTTGTTCGGAAGCTTGTGATGAGGCCCACAAGCTGGCAAAAGGACAGGTCCTGAAACCCAGCAGTTGCGGAGAAAATTCAAGATTTAGCGCATCAATGCCAGTAGTACTCCTATGTGCAGTCAGTCTATACAGCAATGCCTGCAAGCGCCCGCGACACGAACTTCGTATATCGCGGTCTAAAGGTACCTTAACCTGGAAGTTCTGCACAAACTATACCTTGTTCGGAAGCTTGTGATGAGGCCCACAAGCTGCAAAAGGACAGGTCCTGAAACCCACAGTTGCGGAGAAAATTAAGATTGAGCGCATCAATGCCAGTAGTACCCCTATGTGCAGTCAGTCTATACAGCAATGCCTGCAAGCGCCCGCGACACGAACTTCGTATATCGCGGTCTAAAGGTACCTTAACCTGGCAGTTTCTGCACAAACTATACCTTGTTCGGAAGCTTGTGATGAGGCCCACAAGCTGGCAAAAGGACAGGTCCTGAAACCAGCAGTTGCGGAGAAAATTCAAGATTTAGCGCATCAATGCCAGTAGTACCCCTATGTGCAGTCAGTCTATACAGCAATGCCTGCAAGCGCCCGCGCACGAACTTCGTATATCGCGGTCTAAAGGTACCTTAACCTGGCAGTTCTGCACTATACCTGTTCGGAAGCTTGTGATGAGGCCCACAGCTGGCAAAAGGACAGGTCCTGAAACTCAGCAGTTGCGGAGAAAATTAAAGATTTAGCGCATCAATGCCAGTAGTACCCCTATGTGCAGTCAGTCTATACAGCAATGCCTGCAAGCGCCCGCGACACGAACTTCGTATATCGCGGTCTAAAGGTACCTTAACCTGGGCAGTTCTGCACAAACTATACCTTGTTCGGAAGCTTGTGATGAGGCCCACAAGCTGGCAAAAGGACAGGTCCTGAACCCAGCATTGCGGAGAAAATTCAAGATTTAGCGCATCAATGCCAGTAGTACCCCTATGTGCAGTCAGTCTATACAGCAATGCCTGCAAGCGCCCGCGACACGAACTTCGTTTATCCTTTTTCGGAAGCTTTTTGATGAGGCCCACATGCTGGCCAAAGGACAGGTCCTGAAACCCAGCAGTTGCGGAGAAAATTCAAGATTTAGCGCATCAATGCCAGTAGTACCCCTATGTGCAGTCAGTCTAACAGCAATGCCTGCAAGCGCCCGCGACACGAACTTCGTATATCGCGGTCTAAAGGTACCTTAACCTGGGAGAGTTCTGCACAAACTATACCTTGTTCGGAAGCTTGTGATAAGCCCACAAGCTGGCAAAAAGACAGGTCTTGAAACCCAGCAGTTGCGGAAAAATTCAAGATATAGCGCATCAATGCCAGTAGTACCCCTATGTGCAGTCAGTCTATACAGCAATGCCTGCAAGCGCCCGCGACACGAACTTCGTATATCGCGGTCTAAAGGTACCTTAACCTGGGAGTTCTGCACACAAACTATACCTTGTTCGGAAGCTTGTGATGAGGCCCACAAGCTGGCAAAAGGACAGGTCCTGAACCCAGCAGTTGCGGAGAAAATTCAAGATTTAGCGCATCAATGCCAGTAGTAACCCCTATGTGCAGTCAGTCTATACAGCAATGCCTGCAAGCGCCCGCGACACGAACTTCGTATATCGCGGTCTAAAGGTACCTTAACCTGGGCAGTTCTGCACAAACTATACCTTGTTCGGAAGCTTGTGATGAGGCCCACAAGCTGGCAAAAGGACAGGTCCTGAAACCCAGCAGTTGCGGAGAAAATTCAAGATTTAGCGCATCAATGCCAGTAGTACCCTATGTGCAGTCAGTCTATACAGCATACCTGCAAGCGCCCGCGACACGAACTTCGTATATCGCGTTTAAAGTACCTTTACCTGGGCAGTTCTGCACAAACTATACCTTGTTCGGAAGCTTGTGATGAGGCCCACAAGCTGGCAAAAGGACAGGTCCTGAAACCCAGCAGTTGCGGAGAAAATTCAAGATTAGCGCATCAATGCCAGTAGTACCCCTATGTGCAGTCAGTCTATACAGCAATACCTGCAAGCGCCCGCGACACGAACTTCGTATATCGCGGTCTAAAGGTACCTTACCTGGGCAGTTCTGCACAAACTATACCTTGTTCGGAAGCTTGTGATGAGCCCACAAGCTGGCAAAAGGACAGGTCCTGAAACCAGCAGTTGCGGAGAAAATTCAAGATATAGCGCATCAATGCCAGTAGTACCCCTATGTGCAGTCAGTCTATACAGCAATACCTGCAAGCGCCCGCGACACGAACTTCGTATATCGCGGTTTAAAGGTACCTTTACCTGGGCAGTTCTGCACAAACTATACCTTGTTCGGAAGCTTGTGATGAGGCCCACAAGCTGGCAAAAGGACAGGTCCTGAAACCCAGCATGCGGAGAAAATCAAGATTTAGCGCATCAATGCCGTAGTACCCCTATGTGCAGTCAGTCTATACAGCATGCCTGCAAGCGCCCGCGACACGAACTTCGTATATCGCGGTTTAAAGGTACCTTAACCTGGGCAGTTCTGCACAAACTATACCTTGTTCGGAAGCTTGTGATGAGGCCCACAAGCTGGCAAAAGGACAGGTCCTGAAACCCAGCAGTTGCGGAGAAAATTCAAGATTTAGCGCATCAATGCCATAGTACCCCTATGTGCAGTCAGTCTATACAGCAAGCCTGCAAGCGCCCGCGACACGAACTTCGTATATCGCGGTCTAAAGGTACCTTACCTGGCAGTTCTGCACAAACTATACCTTGTTCGGAAGCTTGTGATGAGGCCCACAAGCTGGCAAAAGGACAGGTCTTGAAACCCAGTACTTGCGGAGAAAATTAAGATATAGCGCATCAATGCCAGTAGTACCCCTATGTGCAGTCAGTCTAACAGCCATGCCTGCAAGCGCCCGCGACACGAACTTCGTATATCGCGGTCTAACGGTACCTTAACCTGGGAAGTTCTGCACAAACTATACCTTGTTCGGAAGCTTGTGATCAGGCCAACAAGCTGGCAAAAGGACAGGTCTTGAAACCCAGTACTTGCGGAGAAAATTCAAGATATAGCGCATCAATGCCAGTAGTACCCCTATGTGCAGTCAGTCTAACAGCCATGCCTGCAAGCGCCCGCGACACGAACTTCGTATATCGCGGCCTAACGGTACCTTAACCTGGGAAGTTCTGCACAAACTATACCTTGTTCGGAAGCTTGTGATCAGGCCAACAAGCTGGCAAAAGGACAGGTCTTGAAACCCAGTACTTGCGGAGAAAATTTAAGATATAGCGCATCAATGCCAGTAGTACCCCTATGTGCAGTCAGTCTAACAGCCATGCCTGCAAGCGCCCGCGACACGAACTTCGTATATCGCGGCCTAACGGTACCTTAACCTGGGAAGTTCTGCACAAACTATACCTTGTTCGGAAGCTTGTGATCAGGCCAACAAGCTGGCAAAAGGACAGGTCTTGAAACCCAGTACTTGCGGAGAAAATTTAAGATATAGCGCATCAATGCCAGTAGTACCCCTATGTGCAGTCAGTCTAACAGCCATGCCTGCAAGCGCCCGCGACACGAACTTCGTATATCGCGGCCTAACGGTACCTTAACCTGGGAAGTTCTGCACAAACTATACCTTGTTCGGAAGCTTGTGATCAGGCCAACAAGCTGGCAAAAGGACAGGTCTTGAAACCCAGTACTTGCGGAGAAAATTTAAGATATAGCGCATCAATGCCAGTAGTAACCCCTATGTGCAGTCAGTCTAACAGCCATGCCTGCAAGCGCCCGCGACACGAACTTCGTATATCGCGGCCTAACGGTACCTTAACCTGGGAAGTTCTGCACAAACTATACCTTGTTCGGAAGCTTGTGATCAGGCCAACAAGCTGGCAAAAGGACAGGTCTTGAAACCCAGTACTTGCGGAGAAAATTAAGATATAGCGCATCAATGCCAGTAGTACCCCTATGTGCAGTCAGTCTAACAGCCATGCCTGCAAGCGCCCGCGACACGAACTTCGTATATCGCGGCCTAACGGTACCTTAACCTGGGAAGTTCTGCACAAACTATACCTTGTTCGGAAGCTTGTGATCAGGCCAACAAGCTGGCAAAAGGACAGGTCTTGAAACCCAGTACTTGCGGAGAAAATTCAAGATATAGCGCATCAATGCCAGTAGTACCCCTATGTGCAGTCAGTCTAACAGCCATGCCTGCAAGCGCCCGCGACACGAACTTCGTATATCGCGGCCTAACGGTACCTTAACCTGGGAAGTTCTGCACAAACTATACCTTGTTCGGAAGCTTGTGATCAGGCCAACAAGCTGGCAAAAGGACAGGTCTTGAAACCCAGTACTTGCGGAGAAAATTCAAGATATAGCGCATCAATGCCAGTAGTACCCCTATGTGCAGTCAGTCTAACAGCCATGCCTGCAAGCGCCCGCGACACGAACTTCGTATATCGCGGCCTAACGGTACCTTAACCTGGGAAGTTCTGCACAAACTATACCTTGTTCGGAAGCTTGTGATCAGGCCAACAAGCTGGCAAAAGGACAGGTCTTGAAACCCAGTACTTGCGGAGAAAATTTAAGATATAGCGCATCAATGCCAGTAGTACCCCTATGTGCAGTCAGTCTAACAGCCATGCCTGCAAGCGCCCGCGACACGAACTTCGTATATCGCGGCCTAACGGTACCTTAACCTGGGAAGTTCTGCACAAACTATACCTTGTTCGGAAGCTTGTGATCAGGCCAACAAGCTGGCAAAAGGACAGGTCTTGAAACCCAGTACTTGCGGAGAAAATTTAAGATATAGCGCATCAATGCCAGTAGTACCCCTATGTGCAGTCAGTCTAACAGCCATGCCTGCAAGCGCCCGCGACACGAACTTCGTATATCGCGGCCTAACGGTACCTTAACCTGGGAAGTTCTGCACAAACTATACCTTGTTCGGAAGCTTGTGATCAGGCCAACAAGCTGGCAAAAGGACAGGTCTTGAAACCCAGTACTTGCGGAGAAAATTTAAGATATAGCGCATCAATGCCAGTAGTACCCCTATGTGCAGTCAGTCTAACAGCCATGCCTGCAAGCGCCCGCGACACGAACTTCGTATATCGCGGCCTAACGGTACCTTAACCTGGGAAGTTCTGCACAAACTATACCTTGTTCGGAAGCTTGTGATCAGGCCAACAAGCTGGCAAAAGGACAGGTCTTGAAACCCAGTACTTGCGGAGAAAATTCAAGATATAGCGCATCAATGCCAGTAGTACCCCTATGTGCAGTCAGTCTAACAGCCATGCCTGCAAGCGCCCGCGACACGAACTTCGTATATCGCGGCCTAACGGTACCTTAACCTGGGAAGTTCTGCACAAACTATACCTTGTTCGGAAGCTTGTGATCAGGCCAACAAGCTGGCAAAAGGACAGGTCTTGAAACCCAGTACTTGCGGAGAAAATTTAAGATATAGCGCATCAATGCCAGTAGTACCCCTATGTGCAGTCAGTCTAACAGCCATGCCTGCAAGCGCCCGCGACACGAACTTCGTATATCGCGGCCTAACGGTACCTTAACCTGGGAAGTTCTGCACAAACTATACCTTGTTCGGAAGCTTGTGATCAGGCCAACAAGCTGGCAAAAGGACAGGTCTTGAAACCCAGTACTTGCGGAGAAAATTCAAGATATAGCGCATCAATGCCAGTAGTACCCCTATGTGCAGTCAGTCTAACAGCCATGCCTGCAAGCGCCCGCGACACGAACTTCGTATATCGCGGCCTAACGGTACCTTAACCTGGGAAGTTCTGCACAAACTATACCTTGTTCGGAAGCTTGTGATCAGGCCAACAAGCTGGCAAAAGGACAGGTCTTGAAACCCAGTACTTGCGGAGAAAATTTAAGATATAGCGCATCAATGCCAGTAGTACCCCTATGTGCAGTCAGTCTAACAGCCATGCCTGCAAGCGCCCGCGACACGAACTTCGTATATCGCGGCCTAACGGTACCTTAACCTGGGAAGTTCTGCACAAACTATACCTTGTTCGGAAGCTTGTGATCAGGCCAACAAGCTGGCAAAAGGACAGGTCTTGAAACCCAGTACTTGCGGAGAAAATTCAAGATATAGCGCATCAATGCCAGTAGAACCCCTATGTGCAGTCAGTCTAACAGCCATGCCTGCAAGCGCCCGCGACACGAACTTCGTATATCGCGGCCTAACGGTACCTTAACCTGGGAAGTTCTGCACAAACTATACCTTGTTCGGAAGCTTGTGATCAGGCCAACAAGCTGGCAAAAGGACAGGTCTTGAAACCCAGTACTTGCGGAGAAAATTCAAGATATAGCGCATCAATGCCAGTAGTACCCCTATGTGCAGTCAGTCTAACAGCCATGCCTGCAAGCGCCCGCGACACGAACTTCGTATATCGCGGCCTAACGGTACCTTAACCTGGGAAGTTCTGCACAAACTATACCTTGTTCGGAAGCTTGTGATCAGGCCAACAAGCTGGCAAAAGGACAGGTCTTGAAACCCAGTACTTGCGGAGAAAATTTAAGATATAGCGCATCAATGCCAGTAGTACCCCTATGTGCAGTCAGTCTAACAGCCATGCCTGCAAGCGCCCGCGACACGAACTTCGTATATCGCGGCCTAACGGTACCTTAACCTGGGAAGTTCTGCACAAACTATACCTTGTTCGGAAGCTTGTGATCAGGCCAACAAGCTGGCAAAAGGACAGGTCTTGAAACCCAGTACTTGCGGAGAAAATTCAAGATATAGCGCATCAATGCCAGTAGTACCCCTATGTGCAGTCAGTCTAACAGCCATGCCTGCAAGCGCCCGCGACACGAACTTCGTATATCGCGGCCTAACGGTACCTTAACCTGGGAAGTTCTGCACAAACTATACCTTGTTCGGAAGCTTGTGATCAGGCCAACAAGCTGGCAAAAGGACAGGTCTTGAAACCCAGTACTTGCGGAGAAAATTTAAGATATAGCGCATCAATGCCAGTAGTACCCCTATGTGCAGTCAGTCTAACAGCCATGCCTGCAAGCGCCCGCGACACGAACTTCGTATATCGCGGCCTAACGGTACCTTAACCTGGGAAGTTCTGCACAAACTATACCTTGTTCGGAAGCTTGTGATCAGGCCAACAAGCTGGCAAAAGGACAGGTCTTGAAACCCAGTACTTGCGGAGAAAATTTAAGATATAGCGCATCAATGCCAGTAGTACCCCTATGTGCAGTCAGTCTAACAGCCATGCCTGCAAGCGCCCGCGACACGAACTTCGTATATCGCGGCCTAACGGTACCTTAACCTGGGAAGTTCTGCACAAACTATACCTTGTTCGGAAGCTTGTGATCAGGCCAACAAGCTGGCAAAAGGACAGGTCTTGAAACCCAGTACTTGCGGAGAAAATTTAAGATATAGCGCATCAATGCCAGTAGTACCCCTATGTGCAGTCAGTCTAACAGCCATGCCTGCAAGCGCCCGCGACACGAACTTCGTATATCGCGGCCTAACGGTACCTTAACCTGGGAAGTTCTGCACAAACTATACCTTGTTCGGAAGCTTGTGATCAGGCCAACAAGCTGGCAAAAGGACAGGTCTTGAAACCCAGTACTTGCGGAGAAAATTCAAGATATAGCGCATCAATGCCAGTAGTACCCCTATGTGCAGTCAGTCTAACAGCCATGCCTGCAAGCGCCCGCGACACGAACTTCGTATATCGCGGCCTAACGGTACCTTAACCTGGGAAGTTCTGCACAAACTATACCTTGTTCGGAAGCTTGTGATCAGGCCAACAAGCTGGCAAAAGGACAGGTCTTGAAACCCAGTACTTGCGGAGAAAATTTAAGATATAGCGCATCAATGCCAGTAGAACCCCTATGTGCAGTCAGTCTAACAGCCATGCCTGCAAGCGCCCGCGACACGAACTTCGTATATCGCGGCCTAACGGTACCTTAACCTGGGAAGTTCTGCACAAACTATACCTTGTTCGGAAGCTTGTGATCAGGCCAACAAGCTGGCAAAAGGACAGGTCTTGAAACCCAGTACTTGCGGAGAAAATTCAAGATATAGCGCATCAATGCCAGTAGTACCCCTATGTGCAGTCAGTCTAACAGCCATGCCTGCAAGCGCCCGCGACACGAACTTCGTATATCGCGGCCTAACGGTACCTTAACCTGGGAAGTTCTGCACAAACTATACCTTGTTCGGAAGCTTGTGATCAGGCCAACAAGCTGGCAAAAGGACAGGTCTTGAAACCCAGTACTTGCGGAGAAAATTTAAGATATAGCGCATCAATGCCAGTAGTACCCCTATGTGCAGTCAGTCTAACAGCCATGCCTGCAAGCGCCCGCGACACGAACTTCGTATATCGCGGCCTAACGGTACCTTAACCTGGGAAGTTCTGCACAAACTATACCTTGTTCGGAAGCTTGTGATCAGGCCAACAAGCTGGCAAAAGGACAGGTCTTGAAACCCAGTACTTGCGGAGAAAATTCAAGATATAGCGCATCAATGCCAGTAGTACCCCTATGTGCAGTCAGTCTAACAGCCATGCCTGCAAGCGCCCGCGACACGAACTTCGTATATCGCGGCCTAACGGTACCTTAACCTGGGAAGTTCTGCACAAACTATACCTTGTTCGGAAGCTTGTGATCAGGCCAACAAGCTGGCAAAAGGACAGGTCTTGAAACCCAGTACTTGCGGAGAAAATTTAAGATATAGCGCATCAATGCCAGTAGTACCCCTATGTGCAGTCAGTCTAACAGCCATGCCTGCAAGCGCCCGCGACACGAACTTCGTATATCGCGGCCTAACGGTACCTTAACCTGGGAAGTTCTGCACAAACTATACCTTGTTCGGAAGCTTGTGATCAGGCCAACAAGCTGGCAAAAGGACAGGTCTTGAAACCCAGTACTTGCGGAGAAAATTTAAGATATAGCGCATCAATGCCAGTAGTACCCCTATGTGCAGTCAGTCTAACAGCCATGCCTGCAAGCGCCCGCGACACGAACTTCGTATATCGCGGCCTAACGGTACCTTAACCTGGGAAGTTCTGCACAAACTATACCTTGTTCGGAAGCTTGTGATCAGGCCAACAAGCTGGCAAAAGGACAGGTCTTGAAACCCAGTACTTGCGGAGAAAATTCAAGATATAGCGCATCAATGCCAGTAGTACCCCTATGTGCAGTCAGTCTAACAGCCATGCCTGCAAGCGCCCGCGACACGAACTTCGTATATCGCGGCCTAACGGTACCTTAACCTGGGAAGTTCTGCACAAACTATACCTTGTTCGGAAGCTTGTGATCAGGCCAACAAGCTGGCAAAAGGACAGGTCTTGAAACCCAGTACTTGCGGAGAAAATTTAAGATATAGCGCATCAATGCCAGTAGTACCCCTATGTGCAGTCAGTCTAACAGCCATGCCTGCAAGCGCCCGCGACACGAACTTCGTATATCGCGGCCTAACGGTACCTTAACCTGGGAAGTTCTGCACAAACTATACCTTGTTCGGAAGCTTGTGATCAGGCCAACAAGCTGGCAAAAGGACAGGTCTTGAAACCCAGTACTTGCGGAGAAAATTCAAGATATAGCGCATCAATGCCAGTAGAACCCCTATGTGCAGTCAGTCTAACAGCCATGCCTGCAAGCGCCCGCGACACGAACTTCGTATATCGCGGCCTAACGGTACCTTAACCTGGGAAGTTCTGCACAAACTATACCTTGTTCGGAAGCTTGTGATCAGGCCAACAAGCTGGCAAAAGGACAGGTCTTGAAACCCAGTACTTGCGGAGAAAATTCAAGATATAGCGCATCAATGCCAGTAGAACCCCTATGTGCAGTCAGTCTAACAGCCATGCCTGCAAGCGCCCGCGACACGAACTTCGTATATCGCGGCCTAACGGTACCTTAACCTGGGAAGTTCTGCACAAACTATACCTTGTTCGGAAGCTTGTGATCAGGCCAACAAGCTGGCAAAAGGACAGGTCTTGAAACCCAGTACTTGCGGAGAAAATTCAAGATATAGCGCATCAATGCCAGTAGAACCCCTATGTGCAGTCAGTCTAACAGCCATGCCTGCAAGCGCCCGCGACACGAACTTCGTATATCGCGGCCTAACGGTACCTTAACCTGGGAAGTTCTGCACAAACTATACCTTGTTCGGAAGCTTGTGATCAGGCCAACAAGCTGGCAAAAGGACAGGTCTTGAAACCCAGTACTTGCGGAGAAAATTCAAGATATAGCGCATCAATGCCAGTAGTACCCCTATGTGCAGTCAGTCTAACAGCCATGCCTGCAAGCGCCCGCGACACGAACTTCGTATATCGCGGCCTAACGGTACCTTAACCTGGGAAGTTCTGCACAAACTATACCTTGTTCGGAAGCTTGTGATCAGGCCAACAAGCTGGCAAAAGGACAGGTCTTGAAACCCAGTACTTGCGGAGAAAATTTAAGATATAGCGCATCAATGCCAGTAGTACCCCTATGTGCAGTCAGTCTAACAGCCATGCCTGCAAGCGCCCGCGACACGAACTTCGTATATCGCGGCCTAACGGTACCTTAACCTGGGAAGTTCTGCACAAACTATACCTTGTTCGGAAGCTTGTGATCAGGCCAACAAGCTGGCAAAAGGACAGGTCTTGAAACCCAGTACTTGCGGAGAAAATTCAAGATATAGCGCATCAATGCCAGTAGTACCCCTATGTGCAGTCAGTCTAACAGCCATGCCTGCAAGCGCCCGCGACACGAACTTCGTATATCGCGGCCTAACGGTACCTTAACCTGGGAAGTTCTGCACAAACTATACCTTGTTCGGAAGCTTGTGATCAGGCCAACAAGCTGGCAAAAGGACAGGTCTTGAAACCCAGTACTTGCGGAGAAAATTTAAGATATAGCGCATCAATGCCAGTAGTACCCCTATGTGCAGTCAGTCTAACAGCCATGCCTGCAAGCGCCCGCGACACGAACTTCGTATATCGCGGCCTAACGGTACCTTAACCTGGGAAGTTCTGCACAAACTATACCTTGTTCGGAAGCTTGTGATCAGGCCAACAAGCTGGCAAAAGGACAGGTCTTGAAACCCAGTACTTGCGGAGAAAATTCAAGATATAGCGCATCAATGCCAGTAGTACCCCTATGTGCAGTCAGTCTAACAGCCATGCCTGCAAGCGCCCGCGACACGAACTTCGTATATCGCGGCCTAACGGTACCTTAACCTGGGAAGTTCTGCACAAACTATACCTTGTTCGGAAGCTTGTGATCAGGCCAACAAGCTGGCAAAAGGACAGGTCTTGAAACCCAGTACTTGCGGAGAAAATTTAAGATATAGCGCATCAATGCCAGTAGAACCCCTATGTGCAGTCAGTCTAACAGCCATGCCTGCAAGCGCCCGCGACACGAACTTCGTATATCGCGGCCTAACGGTACCTTAACCTGGGAAGTTCTGCACAAACTATACCTTGTTCGGAAGCTTGTGATCAGGCCAACAAGCTGGCAAAAGGACAGGTCTTGAAACCCAGTACTTGCGGAGAAAATTTAAGATATAGCGCATCAATGCCAGTAGAACCCCTATGTGCAGTCAGTCTAACAGCCATGCCTGCAAGCGCCCGCGACACGAACTTCGTATATCGCGGCCTAACGGTACCTTAACCTGGGAAGTTCTGCACAAACTATACCTTGTTCGGAAGCTTGTGATCAGGCCAACAAGCTGGCAAAAGGACAGGTCTTGAAACCCAGTACTTGCGGAGAAAATTCAAGATATAGCGCATCAATGCCAGTAGTACCCCTATGTGCAGTCAGTCTAACAGCCATGCCTGCAAGCGCCCGCGACACGAACTTCGTATATCGCGGCCTAACGGTACCTTAACCTGGGAAGTTCTGCACAAACTATACCTTGTTCGGAAGCTTGTGATCAGGCCAACAAGCTGGCAAAAGGACAGGTCTTGAAACCCAGTACTTGCGGAGAAAATTCAAGATATAGCGCATCAATGCCAGTAGAACCCCTATGTGCAGTCAGTCTAACAGCCATGCCTGCAAGCGCCCGCGACACGAACTTCGTATATCGCGGCCTAACGGTACCTTAACCTGGGAAGTTCTGCACAAACTATACCTTGTTCGGAAGCTTGTGATCAGGCCAACAAGCTGGCAAAAGGACAGGTCTTGAAACCCAGTACTTGCGGAGAAAATTCAAGATATAGCGCATCAATGCCAGTAGTACCCCTATGTGCAGTCAGTCTAACAGCCATGCCTGCAAGCGCCCGCGACACGAACTTCGTATATCGCGGCCTAACGGTACCTTAACCTGGGAAGTTCTGCACAAACTATACCTTGTTCGGAAGCTTGTGATCAGGCCAACAAGCTGGCAAAAGGACAGGTCTTGAAACCCAGTACTTGCGGAGAAAATTAAGATATAGCGCATCAATGCCAGTAGTACCCCTATGTGCAGTCAGTCTAACAGCCATGCCTGCAAGCGCCCGCGACACGAACTTCGTATATCGCGGCCTAACGGTACCTTAACCTGGGAAGTTCTGCACAAACTATACCTTGTTCGGAAGCTTGTGATCAGGCCAACAAGCTGGCAAAAGGACAGGTCTTGAAACCCAGTACTTGCGGAGAAAATTCAAGATATAGCGCATCAATGCCAGTAGAACCCCTATGTGCAGTCAGTCTAACAGCCATGCCTGCAAGCGCCCGCGACACGAACTTCGTATATCGCGGCCTAACGGTACCTTAACCTGGGAAGTTCTGCACAAACTATACCTTGTTCGGAAGCTTGTGATCAGGCCAACAAGCTGGCAAAAGGACAGGTCTTGAAACCCAGTACTTGCGGAGAAAATTCAAGATATAGCGCATCAATGCCAGTAGTACCCCTATGTGCAGTCAGTCTAACAGCCATGCCTGCAAGCGCCCGCGACACGAACTTCGTATATCGCGGCCTAACGGTACCTTAACCTGGGAAGTTCTGCACAAACTATACCTTGTTCGGAAGCTTGTGATCAGGCCAACAAGCTGGCAAAAGGACAGGTCTTGAAACCCAGTACTTGCGGAGAAAATTCAAGATATAGCGCATCAATGCCAGTAGTACCCCTATGTGCAGTCAGTCTAACAGCCATGCCTGCAAGCGCCCGCGACACGAACTTCGTATATCGCGGCCTAACGGTACCTTAACCTGGGAAGTTCTGCACAAACTATACCTTGTTCGGAAGCTTGTGATCAGGCCAACAAGCTGGCAAAAGGACAGGTCTTGAAACCCAGTACTTGCGGAGAAAATTCAAGATATAGCGCATCAATGCCAGTAGAACCCCTATGTGCAGTCAGTCTAACAGCCATGCCTGCAAGCGCCCGCGACACGAACTTCGTATATCGCGGCCTAACGGTACCTTAACCTGGGAAGTTCTGCACAAACTATACCTTGTTCGGAAGCTTGTGATCAGGCCAACAAGCTGGCAAAAGGACAGGTCTTGAAACCCAGTACTTGCGGAGAAAATTCAAGATATAGCGCATCAATGCCAGTAGTACCCCTATGTGCAGTCAGTCTAACAGCCATGCCTGCAAGCGCCCGCGACACGAACTTCGTATATCGCGGCCTAACGGTACCTTAACCTGGGAAGTTCTGCACAAACTATACCTTGTTCGGAAGCTTGTGATCAGGCCAACAAGCTGGCAAAAGGACAGGTCTTGAAACCCAGTACTTGCGGAGAAAATTCAAGATATAGCGCATCAATGCCAGTAGTACCCCTATGTGCAGTCAGTCTAACAGCCATGCCTGCAAGCGCCCGCGACACGAACTTCGTATATCGCGGCCTAACGGTACCTTAACCTGGGAAGTTCTGCACAAACTATACCTTGTTCGGAAGCTTGTGATCAGGCCAACAAGCTGGCAAAAGGACAGGTCTTGAAACCCAGTACTTGCGGAGAAAATTCAAGATATAGCGCATCAATGCCAGTAGAACCCCTATGTGCAGTCAGTCTAACAGCCATGCCTGCAAGCGCCCGCGACACGAACTTCGTATATCGCGGCCTAACGGTACCTTAACCTGGGAAGTTCTGCACAAACTATACCTTGTTCGGAAGCTTGTGATCAGGCCAACAAGCTGGCAAAAGGACAGGTCTTGAAACCCAGTACTTGCGGAGAAAATTTAAGATATAGCGCATCAATGCCAGTAGTACCCCTATGTGCAGTCAGTCTAACAGCCATGCCTGCAAGCGCCCGCGACACGAACTTCGTATATCGCGGCCTAACGGTACCTTAACCTGGGAAGTTCTGCACAAACTATACCTTGTTCGGAAGCTTGTGATCAGGCCAACAAGCTGGCAAAAGGACAGGTCTTGAAACCCAGTACTTGCGGAGAAAATTCAAGATATAGCGCATCAATGCCAGTAGTACCCCTATGTGCAGTCAGTCTAACAGCCATGCCTGCAAGCGCCCGCGACACGAACTTCGTATATCGCGGCCTAACGGTACCTTAACCTGGGAAGTTCTGCACAAACTATACCTTGTTCGGAAGCTTGTGATCAGGCCAACAAGCTGGCAAAAGGACAGGTCTTGAAACCCAGTACTTGCGGAGAAAATTCAAGATATAGCGCATCAATGCCAGTAGTACCCCTATGTGCAGTCAGTCTAACAGCCATGCCTGCAAGCGCCCGCGACACGAACTTCGTATATCGCGGCCTAACGGTACCTTAACCTGGGAAGTTCTGCACAAACTATACCTTGTTCGGAAGCTTGTGATCAGGCCAACAAGCTGGCAAAAGGACAGGTCTTGAAACCCAGTACTTGCGGAGAAAATTCAAGATATAGCGCATCAATGCCAGTAGAACCCCTATGTGCAGTCAGTCTAACAGCCATGCCTGCAAGCGCCCGCGACACGAACTTCGTATATCGCGGCCTAACGGTACCTTAACCTGGGAAGTTCTGCACAAACTATACCTTGTTCGGAAGCTTGTGATCAGGCCAACAAGCTGGCAAAAGGACAGGTCTTGAAACCCAGTACTTGCGGAGAAAATTCAAGATATAGCGCATCAATGCCAGTAGTACCCCTATGTGCAGTCAGTCTAACAGCCATGCCTGCAAGCGCCCGCGACACGAACTTCGTATATCGCGGCCTAACGGTACCTTAACCTGGGAAGTTCTGCACAAACTATACCTTGTTCGGAAGCTTGTGATCAGGCCAACAAGCTGGCAAAAGGACAGGTCTTGAAACCCAGTACTTGCGGAGAAAATTTAAGATATAGCGCATCAATGCCAGTAGTACCCCTATGTGCAGTCAGTCTAACAGCCATGCCTGCAAGCGCCCGCGACACGAACTTCGTATATCGCGGCCTAACGGTACCTTAACCTGGGAAGTTCTGCACAAACTATACCTTGTTCGGAAGCTTGTGATCAGGCCAACAAGCTGGCAAAAGGACAGGTCTTGAAACCCAGTACTTGCGGAGAAAATTCAAGATATAGCGCATCAATGCCAGTAGTACCCCTATGTGCAGTCAGTCTAACAGCCATGCCTGCAAGCGCCCGCGACACGAACTTCGTATATCGCGGCCTAACGGTACCTTAACCTGGGAAGTTCTGCACAAACTATACCTTGTTCGGAAGCTTGTGATCAGGCCAACAAGCTGGCAAAAGGACAGGTCTTGAAACCCAGTACTTGCGGAGAAAATTAAGATATAGCGCATCAATGCCAGTAGTACCCCTATGTGCAGTCAGTCTAACAGCCATGCCTGCAAGCGCCCGCGACACGAACTTCGTATATCGCGGCCTAACGGTACCTTAACCTGGGAAGTTCTGCACAAACTATACCTTGTTCGGAAGCTTGTGATCAGGCCAACAAGCTGGCAAAAGGACAGGTCTTGAAACCCAGTACTTGCGGAGAAAATTTAAGATATAGCGCATCAATGCCAGTAGTACCCCTATGTGCAGTCAGTCTAACAGCCATGCCTGCAAGCGCCCGCGACACGAACTTCGTATATCGCGGCCTAACGGTACCTTAACCTGGGAAGTTCTGCACAAACTATACCTTGTTCGGAAGCTTGTGATCAGGCCAACAAGCTGGCAAAAGGACAGGTCTTGAAACCCAGTACTTGCGGAGAAAATTTAAGATATAGCGCATCAATGCCAGTAGTACCCCTATGTGCAGTCAGTCTAACAGCCATGCCTGCAAGCGCCCGCGACACGAACTTCGTATATCGCGGCCTAACGGTACCTTAACCTGGGAAGTTCTGCACAAACTATACCTTGTTCGGAAGCTTGTGATCAGGCCAACAAGCTGGCAAAAGGACAGGTCTTGAAACCCAGTACTTGCGGAGAAAATTCAAGATATAGCGCATCAATGCCAGTAGTACCCCTATGTGCAGTCAGTCTAACAGCCATGCCTGCAAGCGCCCGCGACACGAACTTCGTATATCGCGGCCTAACGGTACCTTAACCTGGGAAGTTCTGCACAAACTATACCTTGTTCGGAAGCTTGTGATCAGGCCAACAAGCTGGCAAAAGGACAGGTCTTGAAACCCAGTACTTGCGGAGAAAATTTAAGATATAGCGCATCAATGCCAGTAGTACCCCTATGTGCAGTCAGTCTAACAGCCATGCCTGCAAGCGCCCGCGACACGAACTTCGTATATCGCGGCCTAACGGTACCTTAACCTGGGAAGTTCTGCACAAACTATACCTTGTTCGGAAGCTTGTGATCAGGCCAACAAGCTGGCAAAAGGACAGGTCTTGAAACCCAGTACTTGCGGAGAAAATTCAAGATATAGCGCATCAATGCCAGTAGTACCCCTATGTGCAGTCAGTCTAACAGCCATGCCTGCAAGCGCCCGCGACACGAACTTCGTATATCGCGGCCTAACGGTACCTTAACCTGGGAAGTTCTGCACAAACTATACCTTGTTCGGAAGCTTGTGATCAGGCCAACAAGCTGGCAAAAGGACAGGTCTTGAAACCCAGTACTTGCGGAGAAAATTCAAGATATAGCGCATCAATGCCAGTAGTACCCCTATGTGCAGTCAGTCTAACAGCCATGCCTGCAAGCGCCCGCGACACGAACTTCGTATATCGCGGCCTAACGGTACCTTAACCTGGGAAGTTCTGCACAAACTATACCTTGTTCGGAAGCTTGTGATCAGGCCAACAAGCTGGCAAAAGGACAGGTCTTGAAACCCAGTACTTGCGGAGAAAATTCAAGATATAGCGCATCAATGCCAGTAGTACCCCTATGTGCAGTCAGTCTAACAGCCATGCCTGCAAGCGCCCGCGACACGAACTTCGTATATCGCGGCCTAACGGTACCTTAACCTGGGAAGTTCTGCACAAACTATACCTTGTTCGGAAGCTTGTGATCAGGCCAACAAGCTGGCAAAAGGACAGGTCTTGAAACCCAGTACTTGCGGAGAAAATTTAAGATATAGCGCATCAATGCCAGTAGTACCCCTATGTGCAGTCAGTCTAACAGCCATGCCTGCAAGCGCCCGCGACACGAACTTCGTATATCGCGGCCTAACGGTACCTTAACCTGGGAAGTTCTGCACAAACTATACCTTGTTCGGAAGCTTGTGATCAGGCCAACAAGCTGGCAAAAGGACAGGTCTTGAAACCCAGTACTTGCGGAGAAAATTTAAGATATAGCGCATCAATGCCAGTAGTACCCCTATGTGCAGTCAGTCTAACAGCCATGCCTGCAAGCGCCCGCGACACGAACTTCGTATATCGCGGCCTAACGGTACCTTAACCTGGGAAGTTCTGCACAAACTATACCTTGTTCGGAAGCTTGTGATCAGGCCAACAAGCTGGCAAAAGGACAGGTCTTGAAACCCAGTACTTGCGGAGAAAATTTAAGATATAGCGCATCAATGCCAGTAGTACCCCTATGTGCAGTCAGTCTAACAGCCATGCCTGCAAGCGCCCGCGACACGAACTTCGTATATCGCGGCCTAACGGTACCTTAACCTGGGAAGTTCTGCACAAACTATACCTTGTTCGGAAGCTTGTGATCAGGCCAACAAGCTGGCAAAAGGACAGGTCTTGAAACCCAGTACTTGCGGAGAAAATTCAAGATATAGCGCATCAATGCCAGTAGAACCCCTATGTGCAGTCAGTCTAACAGCCATGCCTGCAAGCGCCCGCGACACGAACTTCGTATATCGCGGCCTAACGGTACCTTAACCTGGGAAGTTCTGCACAAACTATACCTTGTTCGGAAGCTTGTGATCAGGCCAACAAGCTGGCAAAAGGACAGGTCTTGAAACCCAGTACTTGCGGAGAAAATTCAAGATATAGCGCATCAATGCCAGTAGTACCCCTATGTGCAGTCAGTCTAACAGCCATGCCTGCAAGCGCCCGCGACACGAACTTCGTATATCGCGGCCTAACGGTACCTTAACCTGGGAAGTTCTGCACAAACTATACCTTGTTCGGAAGCTTGTGATCAGGCCAACAAGCTGGCAAAAGGACAGGTCTTGAAACCCAGTACTTGCGGAGAAAATTCAAGATATAGCGCATCAATGCCAGTAGTACCCCTATGTGCAGTCAGTCTAACAGCCATGCCTGCAAGCGCCCGCGACACGAACTTCGTATATCGCGGCCTAACGGTACCTTAACCTGGGAAGTTCTGCACAAACTATACCTTGTTCGGAAGCTTGTGATCAGGCCAACAAGCTGGCAAAAGGACAGGTCTTGAAACCCAGTACTTGCGGAGAAAATTTAAGATATAGCGCATCAATGCCAGTAGTACCCCTATGTGCAGTCAGTCTAACAGCCATGCCTGCAAGCGCCCGCGACACGAACTTCGTATATCGCGGCCTAACGGTACCTTAACCTGGGAAGTTCTGCACAAACTATACCTTGTTCGGAAGCTTGTGATCAGGCCAACAAGCTGGCAAAAGGACAGGTCTTGAAACCCAGTACTTGCGGAGAAAATTCAAGATATAGCGCATCAATGCCAGTAGTACCCCTATGTGCAGTCAGTCTAACAGCCATGCCTGCAAGCGCCCGCGACACGAACTTCGTATATCGCGGCCTAACGGTACCTTAACCTGGGAAGTTCTGCACAAACTATACCTTGTTCGGAAGCTTGTGATCAGGCCAACAAGCTGGCAAAAGGACAGGTCTTGAAACCCAGTACTTGCGGAGAAAATTTAAGATATAGCGCATCAATGCCAGTAGTACCCCTATGTGCAGTCAGTCTAACAGCCATGCCTGCAAGCGCCCGCGACACGAACTTCGTATATCGCGGCCTAACGGTACCTTAACCTGGGAAGTTCTGCACAAACTATACCTTGTTCGGAAGCTTGTGATCAGGCCAACAAGCTGGCAAAAGGACAGGTCTTGAAACCCAGTACTTGCGGAGAAAATTTAAGATATAGCGCATCAATGCCAGTAGTACCCCTATGTGCAGTCAGTCTAACAGCCATGCCTGCAAGCGCCCGCGACACGAACTTCGTATATCGCGGCCTAACGGTACCTTAACCTGGGAAGTTCTGCACAAACTATACCTTGTTCGGAAGCTTGTGATCAGGCCAACAAGCTGGCAAAAGGACAGGTCTTGAAACCCAGTACTTGCGGAGAAAATTCAAGATATAGCGCATCAATGCCAGTATAACCCCTATGTGCAGTCAGTCTAACAGCCATGCCTGCAAGCGCCCGCGACACGAACTTCGTATATCGCGGCCTAACGGTACCTTAACCTGGGAAGTTCTGCACAAACTATACCTTGTTCGGAAGCTTGTGATCAGGCCAACAAGCTGGCAAAAGGACAGGTCTTGAAACCCAGTACTTGCGGAGAAAATTCAAGATATAGCGCATCAATGCCAGTAGTACCCCTATGTGCAGTCAGTCTAACAGCCATGCCTGCAAGCGCCCGCGACACGAACTTCGTATATCGCGGCCTAACGGTACCTTAACCTGGGAAGTTCTGCACAAACTATACCTTGTTCGGAAGCTTGTGATCAGGCCAACAAGCTGGCAAAAGGACAGGTCTTGAAACCCAGTACTTGCGGAGAAAATTTAAGATATAGCGCATCAATGCCAGTAGTACCCCTATGTGCAGTCAGTCTAACAGCCATGCCTGCAAGCGCCCGCGACACGAACTTCGTATATCGCGGCCTAACGGTACCTTAACCTGGGAAGTTCTGCACAAACTATACCTTGTTCGGAAGCTTGTGATCAGGCCAACAAGCTGGCAAAAGGACAGGTCTTGAAACCCAGTACTTGCGGAGAAAATTCAAGATATAGCGCATCAATGCCAGTAGAACCCCTATGTGCAGTCAGTCTAACAGCCATGCCTGCAAGCGCCCGCGACACGAACTTCGTATATCGCGGCCTAACGGTACCTTAACCTGGGAAGTTCTGCACAAACTATACCTTGTTCGGAAGCTTGTGATCAGGCCAACAAGCTGGCAAAAGGACAGGTCTTGAAACCCAGTACTTGCGGAGAAAATTCAAGATATAGCGCATCAATGCCAGTAGTACCCCTATGTGCAGTCAGTCTAACAGCCATGCCTGCAAGCGCCCGCGACACGAACTTCGTATATCGCGGCCTAACGGTACCTTAACCTGGGAAGTTCTGCACAAACTATACCTTGTTCGGAAGCTTGTGATCAGGCCAACAAGCTGGCAAAAGGACAGGTCTTGAAACCCAGTACTTGCGGAGAAAATTCAAGATATAGCGCATCAATGCCAGTAGTACCCCTATGTGCAGTCAGTCTAACAGCCATGCCTGCAAGCGCCCGCGACACGAACTTCGTATATCGCGGCCTAACGGTACCTTAACCTGGGAAGTTCTGCACAAACTATACCTTGTTCGGAAGCTTGTGATCAGGCCAACAAGCTGGCAAAAGGACAGGTCTTGAAACCCAGTACTTGCGGAGAAAATTAAGATATAGCGCATCAATGCCAGTAGTACCCCTATGTGCAGTCAGTCTAACAGCCATGCCTGCAAGCGCCCGCGACACGAACTTCGTATATCGCGGCCTAACGGTACCTTAACCTGGGAAGTTCTGCACAAACTATACCTTGTTCGGAAGCTTGTGATCAGGCCAACAAGCTGGCAAAAGGACAGGTCTTGAAACCCAGTACTTGCGGAGAAAATTCAAGATATAGCGCATCAATGCCAGTAGTACCCCTATGTGCAGTCAGTCTAACAGCCATGCCTGCAAGCGCCCGCGACACGAACTTCGTATATCGCGGCCTAACGGTACCTTAACCTGGGAAGTTCTGCACAAACTATACCTTGTTCGGAAGCTTGTGATCAGGCCAACAAGCTGGCAAAAGGACAGGTCTTGAAACCCAGTACTTGCGGAGAAAATTCAAGATATAGCGCATCAATGCCAGTAGTACCCCTATGTGCAGTCAGTCTAACAGCCATGCCTGCAAGCGCCCGCGACACGAACTTCGTATATCGCGGCCTAACGGTACCTTAACCTGGGAAGTTCTGCACAAACTATACCTTGTTCGGAAGCTTGTGATCAGGCCAACAAGCTGGCAAAAGGACAGGTCTTGAAACCCAGTACTTGCGGAGAAAATTTAAGATATAGCGCATCAATGCCAGTAGTACCCCTATGTGCAGTCAGTCTAACAGCCATGCCTGCAAGCGCCCGCGACACGAACTTCGTATATCGCGGCCTAACGGTACCTTAACCTGGGAAGTTCTGCACAAACTATACCTTGTTCGGAAGCTTGTGATCAGGCCAACAAGCTGGCAAAAGGACAGGTCTTGAAACCCAGTACTTGCGGAGAAAATTCAAGATATAGCGCATCAATGCCAGTAGTACCCCTATGTGCAGTCAGTCTAACAGCCATGCCTGCAAGCGCCCGCGACACGAACTTCGTATATCGCGGCCTAACGGTACCTTAACCTGGGAAGTTCTGCACAAACTATACCTTGTTCGGAAGCTTGTGATCAGGCCAACAAGCTGGCAAAAGGACAGGTCTTGAAACCCAGTACTTGCGGAGAAAATTCAAGATATAGCGCATCAATGCCAGTAGTACCCCTATGTGCAGTCAGTCTAACAGCCATGCCTGCAAGCGCCCGCGACACGAACTTCGTATATCGCGGCCTAACGGTACCTTAACCTGGGAAGTTCTGCACAAACTATACCTTGTTCGGAAGCTTGTGATCAGGCCAACAAGCTGGCAAAAGGACAGGTCTTGAAACCCAGTACTTGCGGAGAAAATTCAAGATATAGCGCATCAATGCCAGTAGTAACCCCTATGTGCAGTCAGTCTAACAGCCATGCCTGCAAGCGCCCGCGACACGAACTTCGTATATCGCGGCCTAACGGTACCTTAACCTGGGAAGTTCTGCACAAACTATACCTTGTTCGGAAGCTTGTGATCAGGCCAACAAGCTGGCAAAAGGACAGGTCTTGAAACCCAGTACTTGCGGAGAAAATTCAAGATATAGCGCATCAATGCCAGTAGAACCCCTATGTGCAGTCAGTCTAACAGCCATGCCTGCAAGCGCCCGCGACACGAACTTCGTATATCGCGGCCTAACGGTACCTTAACCTGGGAAGTTCTGCACAAACTATACCTTGTTCGGAAGCTTGTGATCAGGCCAACAAGCTGGCAAAAGGACAGGTCTTGAAACCCAGTACTTGCGGAGAAAATTTAAGATATAGCGCATCAATGCCAGTAGTACCCCTATGTGCAGTCAGTCTAACAGCCATGCCTGCAAGCGCCCGCGACACGAACTTCGTATATCGCGGCCTAACGGTACCTTAACCTGGGAAGTTCTGCACAAACTATACCTTGTTCGGAAGCTTGTGATCAGGCCAACAAGCTGGCAAAAGGACAGGTCTTGAAACCCAGTACTTGCGGAGAAAATTCAAGATATAGCGCATCAATGCCAGTAGTACCCCTATGTGCAGTCAGTCTAACAGCCATGCCTGCAAGCGCCCGCGACACGAACTTCGTATATCGCGGCCTAACGGTACCTTAACCTGGGAAGTTCTGCACAAACTATACCTTGTTCGGAAGCTTGTGATCAGGCCAACAAGCTGGCAAAAGGACAGGTCTTGAAACCCAGTACTTGCGGAGAAAATTTAAGATATAGCGCATCAATGCCAGTAGTACCCCTATGTGCAGTCAGTCTAACAGCCATGCCTGCAAGCGCCCGCGACACGAACTTCGTATATCGCGGCCTAACGGTACCTTAACCTGGGAAGTTCTGCACAAACTATACCTTGTTCGGAAGCTTGTGATCAGGCCAACAAGCTGGCAAAAGGACAGGTCTTGAAACCCAGTACTTGCGGAGAAAATTCAAGATATAGCGCATCAATGCCAGTAGTACCCCTATGTGCAGTCAGTCTAACAGCCATGCCTGCAAGCGCCCGCGACACGAACTTCGTATATCGCGGCCTAACGGTACCTTAACCTGGGAAGTTCTGCACAAACTATACCTTGTTCGGAAGCTTGTGATCAGGCCAACAAGCTGGCAAAAGGACAGGTCTTGAAACCCAGTACTTGCGGAGAAAATTTAAGATATAGCGCATCAATGCCAGTAGTACCCCTATGTGCAGTCAGTCTAACAGCCATGCCTGCAAGCGCCCGCGACACGAACTTCGTATATCGCGGCCTAACGGTACCTTAACCTGGGAAGTTCTGCACAAACTATACCTTGTTCGGAAGCTTGTGATCAGGCCAACAAGCTGGCAAAAGGACAGGTCTTGAAACCCAGTACTTGCGGAGAAAATTCAAGATATAGCGCATCAATGCCAGTAGTACCCCTATGTGCAGTCAGTCTAACAGCCATGCCTGCAAGCGCCCGCGACACGAACTTCGTATATCGCGGCCTAACGGTACCTTAACCTGGGAAGTTCTGCACAAACTATACCTTGTTCGGAAGCTTGTGATCAGGCCAACAAGCTGGCAAAAGGACAGGTCTTGAAACCCAGTACTTGCGGAGAAAATTCAAGATATAGCGCATCAATGCCAGTAGAACCCCTATGTGCAGTCAGTCTAACAGCCATGCCTGCAAGCGCCCGCGACACGAACTTCGTATATCGCGGCCTAACGGTACCTTAACCTGGGAAGTTCTGCACAAACTATACCTTGTTCGGAAGCTTGTGATCAGGCCAACAAGCTGGCAAAAGGACAGGTCTTGAAACCCAGTACTTGCGGAGAAAATTCAAGATATAGCGCATCAATGCCAGTAGTAACCCCTATGTGCAGTCAGTCTAACAGCCATGCCTGCAAGCGCCCGCGACACGAACTTCGTATATCGCGGCCTAACGGTACCTTAACCTGGGAAGTTCTGCACAAACTATACCTTGTTCGGAAGCTTGTGATCAGGCCAACAAGCTGGCAAAAGGACAGGTCTTGAAACCCAGTACTTGCGGAGAAAATTCAAGATATAGCGCATCAATGCCAGTAGTACCCCTATGTGCAGTCAGTCTAACAGCCATGCCTGCAAGCGCCCGCGACACGAACTTCGTATATCGCGGCCTAACGGTACCTTAACCTGGGAAGTTCTGCACAAACTATACCTTGTTCGGAAGCTTGTGATCAGGCCAACAAGCTGGCAAAAGGACAGGTCTTGAAACCCAGTACTTGCGGAGAAAATTTAAGATATAGCGCATCAATGCCAGTAGAACCCCTATGTGCAGTCAGTCTAACAGCCATGCCTGCAAGCGCCCGCGACACGAACTTCGTATATCGCGGCCTAACGGTACCTTAACCTGGGAAGTTCTGCACAAACTATACCTTGTTCGGAAGCTTGTGATCAGGCCAACAAGCTGGCAAAAGGACAGGTCTTGAAACCCAGTACTTGCGGAGAAAATTCAAGATATAGCGCATCAATGCCAGTAGTAACCCCTATGTGCAGTCAGTCTAACAGCCATGCCTGCAAGCGCCCGCGACACGAACTTCGTATATCGCGGCCTAACGGTACCTTAACCTGGGAAGTTCTGCACAAACTATACCTTGTTCGGAAGCTTGTGATCAGGCCAACAAGCTGGCAAAAGGACAGGTCTTGAAACCCAGTACTTGCGGAGAAAATTTAAGATATAGCGCATCAATGCCAGTAGTACCCCTATGTGCAGTCAGTCTAACAGCCATGCCTGCAAGCGCCCGCGACACGAACTTCGTATATCGCGGCCTAACGGTACCTTAACCTGGGAAGTTCTGCACAAACTATACCTTGTTCGGAAGCTTGTGATCAGGCCAACAAGCTGGCAAAAGGACAGGTCTTGAAACCCAGTACTTGCGGAGAAAATTCAAGATATAGCGCATCAATGCCAGTAGTACCCCTATGTGCAGTCAGTCTAACAGCCATGCCTGCAAGCGCCCGCGACACGAACTTCGTATATCGCGGCCTAACGGTACCTTAACCTGGGAAGTTCTGCACAAACTATACCTTGTTCGGAAGCTTGTGATCAGGCCAACAAGCTGGCAAAAGGACAGGTCTTGAAACCCAGTACTTGCGGAGAAAATTCAAGATATAGCGCATCAATGCCAGTAGTACCCCTATGTGCAGTCAGTCTAACAGCCATGCCTGCAAGCGCCCGCGACACGAACTTCGTATATCGCGGCCTAACGGTACCTTAACCTGGGAAGTTCTGCACAAACTATACCTTGTTCGGAAGCTTGTGATCAGGCCAACAAGCTGGCAAAAGGACAGGTCTTGAAACCCAGTACTTGCGGAGAAAATTCAAGATATAGCGCATCAATGCCAGTAGAACCCCTATGTGCAGTCAGTCTAACAGCCATGCCTGCAAGCGCCCGCGACACGAACTTCGTATATCGCGGCCTAACGGTACCTTAACCTGGGAAGTTCTGCACAAACTATACCTTGTTCGGAAGCTTGTGATCAGGCCAACAAGCTGGCAAAAGGACAGGTCTTGAAACCCAGTACTTGCGGAGAAAATTCAAGATATAGCGCATCAATGCCAGTAGTACCCCTATGTGCAGTCAGTCTAACAGCCATGCCTGCAAGCGCCCGCGACACGAACTTCGTATATCGCGGCCTAACGGTACCTTAACCTGGGAAGTTCTGCACAAACTATACCTTGTTCGGAAGCTTGTGATCAGGCCAACAAGCTGGCAAAAGGACAGGTCTTGAAACCCAGTACTTGCGGAGAAAATTTAAGATATAGCGCATCAATGCCAGTAGAACCCCTATGTGCAGTCAGTCTAACAGCCATGCCTGCAAGCGCCCGCGACACGAACTTCGTATATCGCGGCCTAACGGTACCTTAACCTGGGAAGTTCTGCACAAACTATACCTTGTTCGGAAGCTTGTGATCAGGCCAACAAGCTGGCAAAAGGACAGGTCTTGAAACCCAGTACTTGCGGAGAAAATTCAAGATATAGCGCATCAATGCCAGTAGAACCCCTATGTGCAGTCAGTCTAACAGCCATGCCTGCAAGCGCCCGCGACACGAACTTCGTATATCGCGGCCTAACGGTACCTTAACCTGGGAAGTTCTGCACAAACTATACCTTGTTCGGAAGCTTGTGATCAGGCCAACAAGCTGGCAAAAGGACAGGTCTTGAAACCCAGTACTTGCGGAGAAAATTCAAGATATAGCGCATCAATGCCAGTATAACCCCTATGTGCAGTCAGTCTAACAGCCATGCCTGCAAGCGCCCGCGACACGAACTTCGTATATCGCGGCCTAACGGTACCTTAACCTGGGAAGTTCTGCACAAACTATACCTTGTTCGGAAGCTTGTGATCAGGCCAACAAGCTGGCAAAAGGACAGGTCTTGAAACCCAGTACTTGCGGAGAAAATTCAAGATATAGCGCATCAATGCCAGTAGTAACCCCTATGTGCAGTCAGTCTAACAGCCATGCCTGCAAGCGCCCGCGACACGAACTTCGTATATCGCGGCCTAACGGTACCTTAACCTGGGAAGTTCTGCACAAACTATACCTTGTTCGGAAGCTTGTGATCAGGCCAACAAGCTGGCAAAAGGACAGGTCTTGAAACCCAGTACTTGCGGAGAAAATTTAAGATATAGCGCATCAATGCCAGTAGTACCCCTATGTGCAGTCAGTCTAACAGCCATGCCTGCAAGCGCCCGCGACACGAACTTCGTATATCGCGGCCTAACGGTACCTTAACCTGGGAAGTTCTGCACAAACTATACCTTGTTCGGAAGCTTGTGATCAGGCCAACAAGCTGGCAAAAGGACAGGTCTTGAAACCCAGTACTTGCGGAGAAAATTCAAGATATAGCGCATCAATGCCAGTAGAACCCCTATGTGCAGTCAGTCTAACAGCCATGCCTGCAAGCGCCCGCGACACGAACTTCGTATATCGCGGCCTAACGGTACCTTAACCTGGGAAGTTCTGCACAAACTATACCTTGTTCGGAAGCTTGTGATCAGGCCAACAAGCTGGCAAAAGGACAGGTCTTGAAACCCAGTACTTGCGGAGAAAATTCAAGATATAGCGCATCAATGCCAGTAGTACCCCTATGTGCAGTCAGTCTAACAGCCATGCCTGCAAGCGCCCGCGACACGAACTTCGTATATCGCGGCCTAACGGTACCTTAACCTGGGAAGTTCTGCACAAACTATACCTTGTTCGGAAGCTTGTGATCAGGCCAACAAGCTGGCAAAAGGACAGGTCTTGAAACCCAGTACTTGCGGAGAAAATTCAAGATATAGCGCATCAATGCCAGTAGAACCCCTATGTGCAGTCAGTCTAACAGCCATGCCTGCAAGCGCCCGCGACACGAACTTCGTATATCGCGGCCTAACGGTACCTTAACCTGGGAAGTTCTGCACAAACTATACCTTGTTCGGAAGCTTGTGATCAGGCCAACAAGCTGGCAAAAGGACAGGTCTTGAAACCCAGTACTTGCGGAGAAAATTCAAGATATAGCGCATCAATGCCAGTAGTACCCCTATGTGCAGTCAGTCTAACAGCCATGCCTGCAAGCGCCCGCGACACGAACTTCGTATATCGCGGCCTAACGGTACCTTAACCTGGGAAGTTCTGCACAAACTATACCTTGTTCGGAAGCTTGTGATCAGGCCAACAAGCTGGCAAAAGGACAGGTCTTGAAACCCAGTACTTGCGGAGAAAATTTAAGATATAGCGCATCAATGCCAGTAGAACCCCTATGTGCAGTCAGTCTAACAGCCATGCCTGCAAGCGCCCGCGACACGAACTTCGTATATCGCGGCCTAACGGTACCTTAACCTGGGAAGTTCTGCACAAACTATACCTTGTTCGGAAGCTTGTGATCAGGCCAACAAGCTGGCAAAAGGACAGGTCTTGAAACCCAGTACTTGCGGAGAAAATTCAAGATATAGCGCATCAATGCCAGTAGAACCCCTATGTGCAGTCAGTCTAACAGCCATGCCTGCAAGCGCCCGCGACACGAACTTCGTATATCGCGGCCTAACGGTACCTTAACCTGGGAAGTTCTGCACAAACTATACCTTGTTCGGAAGCTTGTGATCAGGCCAACAAGCTGGCAAAAGGACAGGTCTTGAAACCCAGTACTTGCGGAGAAAATTCAAGATATAGCGCATCAATGCCAGTAGTACCCCTATGTGCAGTCAGTCTAACAGCCATGCCTGCAAGCGCCCGCGACACGAACTTCGTATATCGCGGCTAACGGTACCTTAACCTGGGAAGTTCTGCACAAACTATACCTTGTTCGGAAGCTTGTGATCAGGCCAACAAGCTGGCAAAAGGACAGGTCTTGAAACCCAGTACTTGCGGAGAAAATTCAAGATATAGCGCATCAATGCCAGTAGAACCCCTATGTGCAGTCAGTCTAACAGCCATGCCTGCAAGCGCCCGCGACACGAACTTCGTATATCGCGGCCTAACGGTACCTTAACCTGGGAAGTTCTGCACAAACTATACCTTGTTCGGAAGCTTGTGATCAGGCCAACAAGCTGGCAAAAGGACAGGTCTTGAAACCCAGTACTTGCGGAGAAAATTCAAGATATAGCGCATCAATGCCAGTAGAACCCCTATGTGCAGTCAGTCTAACAGCCATGCCTGCAAGCGCCCGCGACACGAACTTCGTATATCGCGGCCTAACGGTACCTTAACCTGGGAAGTTCTGCACAAACTATACCTTGTTCGGAAGCTTGTGATCAGGCCAACAAGCTGGCAAAAGGACAGGTCTTGAAACCCAGTACTTGCGGAGAAAATTCAAGATATAGCGCATCAATGCCAGTAGTACCCCTATGTGCAGTCAGTCTAACAGCCATGCCTGCAAGCGCCCGCGACACGAACTTCGTATATCGCGGCCTAACGGTACCTTAACCTGGGAAGTTCTGCACAAACTATACCTTGTTCGGAAGCTTGTGATCAGGCCAACAAGCTGGCAAAAGGACAGGTCTTGAAACCCAGTACTTGCGGAGAAAATTCAAGATATAGCGCATCAATGCCAGTAGAACCCCTATGTGCAGTCAGTCTAACAGCCATGCCTGCAAGCGCCCGCGACACGAACTTCGTATATCGCGGCCTAACGGTACCTTAACCTGGGAAGTTCTGCACAAACTATACCTTGTTCGGAAGCTTGTGATCAGGCCAACAAGCTGGCAAAAGGACAGGTCTTGAAACCCAGTACTTGCGGAGAAAATTCAAGATATAGCGCATCAATGCCAGTAGAACCCCTATGTGCAGTCAGTCTAACAGCCATGCCTGCAAGCGCCCGCGACACGAACTTCGTATATCGCGGCCTAACGGTACCTTAACCTGGGAAGTTCTGCACAAACTATACCTTGTTCGGAAGCTTGTGATCAGGCCAACAAGCTGGCAAAAGGACAGGTCTTGAAACCAGTACTTGCGGAGAAAATTCAAGATATAGCGCATCAATGCCAGTAGAACCCCTATGTGCAGTCAGTCTAACAGCCATGCCTGCAAGCGCCCGCGACACGAACTTCGTATATCGCGGTCTAACGGTACCTTAACCTGGGAAGTTCTGCACAAACTATACCTTGTTCGGAAGCTTGTGATCAGGCCAACAAGCTGGCAAAAGGACAGGTCTTGAAACCCAGTACTTGCGGAGAAAATTTAAGATATAGCGCATCAATGCCAGTAGTACCCCTATGTGCAGTCAGTCTAACAGCCATGCCTGCAAGCGCCCGCGACACGAACTTCGTATATCGCGGTCTAACGGTACCTTAACCTGGGAAGTTCTGCACAAACTATACCTTGTTCGGAAGCTTGTGATCAGGCCAACAAGCTGGCAAAAGGACAGGTCTTGAAACCCAGTACTTGCGGAGAAAATTCAAGATATAGCGCATCAATGCCAGTAGAACCCCTATGTGCAGTCAGTCTAACAGCCATGCCTGCAAGCGCCCGCGACACGAACTTCGTATATCGCGGCCTAACGGTACCTTAACCTGGGAAGTTCTGCACAAACTATACCTTGTTCGGAAGCTTGTGATCAGGCCAACAAGCTGGCAAAAGGACAGGTCTTGAAACCCAGTACTTGCGGAGAAAATTTCAAGATATAGCGCATCAATGCCAGTATAGTACCCCTATGTGCAGTCAGTCTAACAGCCATGCCTGCAAGCGCCCGCGACACGAACTTCGTATATCGCGGCCTAACGGTACCTTAACCTGGAAGTTCTGCACAAACTATACCTTGTTCGGAAGCTTGTGATCAGGCCAACAAGCTGGCAAAAGGACAGGTCTTGAAACCCAGTACTTGCGGAGAAAATTCAAGATATAGCGCATCAATGCCAGTAGAACCCCTATGTGCAGTCAGTCTAACAGCCATGCCTGCAAGCGCCCGCGACACGAACTTCGTATATCGCGGCCTAACGGTACCTTAACCTGGGAAGTTCTGCACAAACTATACCTTGTTCGGAAGCTTGTGATCAGGCCAACAAGCTGGAAAAGGACAGGTCTTGAAACCCAGTACTTGCGGAGAAAATTCAAGATATAGCGCATCAATGCCAGTAGAAAACCCTATGTGCAGTCAGTCTAACAGCCATGCCTGCAAGCGCCCGCGACACGAACTTCGTATATCGCGGTCTAACGGTACCTTAACCTGGGAAGTTCTGCACAAACTATACCTTGTTCGGAAGCTTGTGATCAGGCCAACAAGCTGGCAAAAGACAGGTCTTGAAACCCAGTACTTGCGGAGAAAATTCAAGATATAGCGCATCAATGCCAGTATAGACCCCTATGTGCAGTCAGTCTAACAGCCATGCCTGCAAGCGCCCGCAACACGAACTTCGTATATCGCGGCCTAACGGTACCTTAACCTGGGAAGTTCTGCACAAACTATACCTTGTTCGGAAGCTTGTGATCAGGCCAACAAGCTGGCAAAAGGACAGGTCTTGAAACCCAGTACTTGCGGAGAAAATTCAAGATATAGCGCATCAATGCCAGTAGAACCCCTATGTGCAGTCAGTCTAACAGCCATGCCTGCAAGCGCCCGCGACACGAACTTCGTATATCGCGGTCTAACGGTACCTTAACCTGGGAAGTTCTGCACAAACTATACCTTGTTCGGAAGCTTGTGATCAGGCCACAAGCTGGCAAAAGGACAGGTCTTGAAACCCAGTACTTGCGGAGAAAATTCAAGATATAGCGCATCAATGCCAGTAGAACCCCTATGTGCAGTCAGTCTAACAGCCATGCCTGCAAGCGCCCGCGACACGAACTTCGTATATCGCGGTCTAACGGTACCTTAACCTGGGAGTTCTGCACAAACTATACCTTGTTCGGAAGCTTGTGATCAGGCCAACAAGCTGGCAAAAGGACAGGTCTTGAAACCCAGTACTTGCGGAAAAATTCAAGATATAGCGCATCAATGCCAGTAGAACCCCTATGTGCAGTCAGTCTAACAGCCATGCCTGCAAGCGCCCGCGACACGAACTTCGTATATCGCGGCCTAACGGTACCTTAACCTGGGAAGTTCTGCACAAACTATACCTTGTTCGGAAGCTTGTGATCAGGCCAACAAGCCGGCAAAAGGACAGGTCTTGAACCCAGTACTTGCGGAGAAAATTCAAGATATAGCGCATCAATGCCAGTATAGTACCCCTATGTGCAGTCAGTCTAACAGCCATGCCTGCAAGCGCCCGCGACACGAACTTCGTATATCGCGGCCTAACGGTACCTTAACCTGGGAAGTTCTGCACAAACTATACCTTGTTCGGAAGCTTGTGATCAGGCCAACAAGCTGGCAAAAGACAGGTCTTGAAACCCAGTACTTGCGGAAAAATCAAGATATAGCGCATCAATGCCAGTAGACCCCCATGTGCAGTCAGTCTAACAGCAATGCCTGCAAGCGCCCGCGACACGAACTTCGTATATCGCGGCCTAACGGTACCTTAACCTGGGAAGTTCTGCACAACTATACCTTGTTCGGAAGCTTGTGATCAGGCCAACAAGCTGGCAAAAGGACAGGTCTTGAAACCCAGTACTTGCGGAGAAAATTCAAGATATAGCGCATCAATGCCAGTAGAACCCCATGTGCAGTCAGTCTAACAGCCATGCCTGCAAGCGACGCGACACGAACTTCGTATAATCGC
>NW_024037073.1:15146604-15206814 GCF_015706575.1 Patiria miniata
TATCTAACATGTCCTTCTAGGATTGCTAAATCAGACCTTATTTCTGAATTTCCTTGTTGTGGGAGTTTAATACTTGACATTCTGAAACGTTGATCATAATTTGTGGAATACTGATGTGGTTTTGTGCTTGAACGTGTATTTCATTATTTTTTTTTTTATTTTTTAGTGTTGCCATTCAAAATGATGTGTTTACAAATCATATTTGATCAGTTTCCATCCATGCATGCATTTCTACCCTTTCTGTGGTTTTGCTTCATTTACATTTTCCTCCCGTTTTCTTCCCTCCATTTGCCCATTTCATTTTCCTGCCTGCCTGCCTGCCTCCCATTCATTCCAAGAAGGATATCCGGTTGGTACATAACATGTTTGTTACCTTTCTTGCACTCGTATTAATATAGGTCTCACTCACTGACTTTGCTTAATAGCGCAGTGTTCTTAACATGTTCCTCTACTAAACAACATGCTTTGTTATGGTAGATTTTAAAAAAAAATTAAACATTTTTTTTTCTTCTTAATTCTTTTAAGTTTAATGTACCATGTGAATTTAAGATTAAAAATTCAGTGTATAGGATCATTATTGCATTCCAAAGTGCAGTTATTATTTATGTTCTGTATTGCCAGAGAATTTTGGAGGGGAAAAAAGAAAGAAACCTTGATATTGAATAAATTATTAAACAAATTGAGTTAACAAAGTTGGAAAATACTTTGCCTCATTTTATTACCTTGTTCCTAACTTGTAGAGCATACCTTCAAAATCTTCCTTATGGGAGCATAAACAGAGGCCCCACTCCCTATTTTTGTGTTTCGTGTATCTTTACAAACACAAAATAAAAGGTTTGCAATTTGCATCCAAATGAGAGAGAGCAACCACAAATCAAACGTGATGGGCACACTAGTCCTGATGTTCTGTGATCATGTGGGTTCAAGCGTGTTTACTACCGGCATAACTCATCTGAAAATCACATTTTTATTGCTACAAGTGCTACTATTTTTAGTTAGTTTGCATTGCAGTATACATTTGTGAATATTATTGCACTATCAGAGTTCTTTGTATTACTAAATCTGCATGAGGCAACTAACCGCCAGATTTGTACACTGCCTGTCTTCCACAGTACAAAATGTATCTCAGTCGCATCATGTCCTCACACTTTGCACAAGCTGAGCCATTGTTGTACGTTGATGTAAAATTGGTGCTGCTGACACTATAACAATTGTTTAGTCTTCATGTTTTCTTTCAGTATTTTATTCCATTAATTATGCAAAGGCTGTTTCTGAACAAAAACAATGATGGAGATCAAGACGAACTGATTTTTAGGGGGGGGGGGATTACTCAATGTGTTGTAGTGTTGCAGTCAGAGTGTTTCAAAGTGAGGGTAAACAAATTCAAGATGGACCAAACGAGTTTGAGTGATTATGCATATTGGCCATTTTTAGGGGCCACTTTGTCTTCTGCTGGGATAGACAGGAGTAGACCAGTTAAGCATTTATTGATACTGAATAGAAAATAAAATAATACTTCTATGATGGCTTCCACATGTATAAAATCCTTGCCAAAAATGCATTAGGGATTTAGGGTTAATTGTGCATATTATTTTAAGTGTTCTACATGTACTCTACTGGATGCCAGCTTCTCAGAAAGGATTTTGACTTTTGATCTTGTGATTAGGTAGAGGTCAGACCAGTCTAGTCCTATTAGTAAGCCTCGTTAGTGAGTTGAGATATGATACTATGACATTCCAAAGGATAGATAAGTTTAAACTGGCTACTGTAGGTCAAATTTCCAACTTATCGCCCTTGTCTTGTGCACACTTAACCTTGTTCTAATGATTATTTTGCACTTAGCTTTGTCGGCGTTTGATTTGTTGGTTATTTTTATCAATTTTTGGAAATGGATGCAACATGAGATGCTCTTTTTCAACACAAAAGGGGTGGAACAACATCTGAGGCTTAGCCAAGGGTTCCATGCAGTAAGGGGGGTTAAAAGTAGTTAGGTTGTAATCAATAGGGAAAAAGTATTCTGAGCAAGCTACTGTCATTATGACTATGAGCATCAATGACAAGCAGAATACAAATTTGAATGATTGGGTTAAAACTTCTATGCATTGGCAGTGCTGTTTCTACAACTTGGTACCTGTGTGACAAAGTGCAGCACTACACCTTTACAGCAAGACAAAATAATTTCATTTCAGCTTAGGCAGTTAGGCCAAAACAAAGTCTCCGGCTTCTGGTATCGAGCTTGCCCAAAAGTGGTGCGGCAACGCTGCTTTTGTTTTTTTTACCTGTTTTTTTTGCTTCAAATGTCGGCTGATGACATCTAAATGGTGCCCGACTAAATTTAGTGTAAATATTATGGGAGACCAGAGAGGCCACATAAAGCTTATTCTTGATCATAACCCCATCTAAAAACACGTTAAAATTGTGCAGCAGCAGGATTCCAGTCAAACTAGTGAGTTTGGCGGTTTTGAGACATCATCTTTCATTGAAAAAAAAAACTTTTTCATTTTGCCGACGCGCATGGCTACGGCGACGCGCGCGCATACCAGAAACCAGAGACTTTTTTTTTTGGCCTCAACTACATGTACCGTAGGCCCATCTTTGCATACACCATGTGCCCTGTGATGCCAATAGCCAACCGGCTTGCAACCAACAGACAATCCAAACATTGAAGCATCTTTCTGCATGTTATTTGGCCCACATTCAACAGTTTACGTGTATGTCACTACTATTGACACCAATCAATTCAAGTGATACACATGCAGTGGAGAAGGCATCACATGACCACAACATCCAATTTGTAAACCAATGTCACATGGTCTATATGTGCTTTCATCTAAAGTTTGCCAACGTTTCTGTGATGTACATGATACAAAATGTCATAGTTTTTCTAAACTCGCCAAGAGGCAGATCTAGACTCAATGTACAAAATACACCCACTTGTTCATCTTCCTATAAAAAGATTTCTTTTAAATCCTGTGAATCCCTTTCACTTATTGTGGCGCTTTGATTGATCGCTGCTTGGGAGTGAGAGTTGATCTCTCCTCGGTGCTCAGAATTGGAAATTTAAGCCTCTCTGACTTTGTGAGAAGGAATTTTTCAATCAAAGACACGATATTCAAGCTAACCTCAGTAGCTTGTAGCTTCTCTTGTAAAAGAATCTGATATGAACACCTTAAAGTGTTTTGTTTCCAGGAAAAGAGATATTTTTTTCTTGTTGTGTACTTGTATTTCGTTTCAGCAATAATCAATTCACCCAATGTTAGCTGTGTCAGCTGTGTTATTTTCACTAAAAAAAAAATGTTCTTTGAAAATTTGTGCTTGTTTATTAACCGAATCAAAGCTAACTGACATTTTAGTCAATTGATGTCTTCTTTTTTTTCCTTTCTGTTTCTGACTTTGAAATTATGGATATTTACTAGTTTGTTTTGTTATAAATAAATATTGTTCACTTGCATGACTGTAATTGCGTTTGAAGTATAAAAAATGTTGTCTGTTAAATTTACTTGTTGTAAAATTGTGAAGTGTGCTTACTGGTCAATGACTTACTATGCAGGTGTAACATTTAACAATTGTTGACTGCTGTGATGTGGGATATGACGTTTGTTACACCCGAGTGGCGCATAGCACCCCAGGCAAACTAAGCGCCCCAAGGGGGTTAAAAACGGCATATCCCACATCACAGCAGTCAGCAATTGTTTTGTTATATCGTGCCAATATCTCAAAAAGATTAATGGTTGTTACTTACTGTGTGAAAAATAAATTAATCATTGCGATGTTCATGTAACCTTTGATGACTGAAGGTTTTGATGTCCTGCTGGACATGAGACTGAGCGTTTGACGTTGCAGTTCTCATTGCGTGAAGCTAGCGCGCCGGTAGGTTCCACACACACGCGCAACGCGTGCAGTGAAGGCAATGCGATATCACCCTCAGTGCGTGACATGCATTTTTATTGTCCATACACGTGGCTGTCCTAGACCAATAAAATTACAATATCCAAGCACATGATATAACAAAACTAATTACAATCCTTTTCCTCTACATTGAATAGATAAGGAATTAAAAGTAACAACAAATTTCACTTCCCCCCCCCAAAAAAAAAATCATTTAATTCATATACTTATGTGAACATATTGTAAACCGCATAGTTGTAGATTGCACATTTTTATGCACATGCAACATTAGCATTTCAATATTCACATCTCATTTATTCCACCACTAGTACATGTAGAGTCAATCCAGTAGAAGAATTACATGTGAAGTTAAGCTCATGGCAGATTTCTTTTGCGTTTCACATTTTCAGATCTCATTTGCTGTGATTCAGTGGTTAGCTTTTCATCAATGTATTGAAAATAATACACAATCCTGTCAACAAAAGCACATATTCTGAACGGCTTCATGGTGGATCTAGGCACTTGTCCTTGGTCTGTTGGTGTTAATTGTACACTTCACGTTATCTGTGCGCACGACTCATCCCTAAAGAGTTCACGCACTCAAATTAAACATATTACAAAAATCAGGTTTGTGGTACCAAACATGTGAACATTGATCGATTCTGTGAAAACAAATGTTGGTTCGACGAGAAAAAAAGTGGTAAGAATGTTTTTTTCTCAAAACCTTTTCGTTTGAAATCAACCAGAGATTATTTCTATTTGATTATTTATTATTTCTGGTAATGAAATCCAGGATTTCTCAAAAGTGCTCTAGGAACTATTCCTCTCAATCGTGAAGAAACTTTTATAATGAGAAGAAAATGGAGAAATGTTCAGCTTTAAAGGTTGGAAGAAAAACCCTAAGACAAGTTTGCTAAAGAAAACCCACAGAATCAGGTAGGGACTGAAACCCAATCCACATGTGGACCAGGGCAGGAATCGAACCCAGGCCACAGCGGTGGAAGGCGAGGAAAGAACAACTGCACCAACCTGACTCCCCACAATTCTCACATGTTGCCCGCAAACCTTGTTTTGCATTTAACTGCAAAACTTAATGTAAATGTAAATCCAACGTTCCCAAATCATTTGCTACTGTTTCCTTATCATCTAGTGGTGGAGCTGATCTACTGGCGAGACCCTAAGAAGACGGCCCCAGTCTTTGCCAGCGTTCTCCTGGTCCTGCTGGCCCTCAGCATGTGTTCCTTCATCAGTGTGGTTGCGTATCTTCTCCTGGCTGTTATGACTGTTACGATCAGTTTCCGCGTCTACAAGACTGTCATGCAGGCTGTGCAGAAGACTGGCGAAGGAAACCCCTTCAAGTAAGTTCCAATCTCTTACATTAAAAAAAAGTCAAACATTAAGTTTGAGAAAATCAAAGAACTGTCTGGTCTCGTGTTTCTGTATTTGCAAAATGTAACCTTTCTCAGCTCACAACCTTACATGAAGCGAGTATTAAAAAAGGCTAAAAGAAAATTCTATGAAACCTTGTTCTAAGTGTTTTCGCAGATTACCTTAGATTTTGTTACAAGTGCAGTCTTTTTAAACACATATAGCACAGGCCGATGCCAGATTTGACGCAAGTACATGTATACTTGTGTTTTTAAGGCCGCTTCATACTTGGCAAGAAAGCGAACATGAACGTGAGTTTTGTGATGTCACAACAGTATTCGTGCTATGAATTCACGAAAGTTGAACACATTTCAACTCCGCCGAATTTCACAATGAACGTTTCCTGACGTCGTATCCGATTCGCAGTCAAGTGAAGAAAGAACGGACTTTTACTTCTGTGATTTTCTTTTAAAAACTGTGTTCCCATTTTAATCAGTACCAGAATTTATCTGTGATCTGTTTTCTTGTTCAGGGCCTACTTGGATCAGGACATGACTCTGTCCAAAGCCCAGATTGAGAAGTACACTGACAAGGTGATTGATCACATCAATGCTCACAGTGGCTGCCTGCGACACCTGCTGCTAGTGGAAGATCTCGTTGACTCTATCAAGGTACAGAAAAAAACAAACCAAGACCGGTCCGATTCATTGCATTATCAAAATCTAATCTATGGCTTCATTCCTCACAAGTTCTTTGAACACTGATTTGGTTTTGTCTGTGCATTTATACATTTAGTCAGAGTATTGAAAGATTGCTAATCTAATTCATTGGCCTTTCACGCAACATTTGGATTATGCTCTAGTTGTGGAGGATTTTATCATACCGGCAATATCGTGGGGGGTGGGGGGGGGGGACAAATTGATTACGGACTAAATCGACTAAATCAGTATCTCCAACGTTACATTGGGGTTGCATCCTCCAGTCCACTAGTGCTGTGCATTTTTCAAATAATTAACCATAACAGTCCTGAATCCTCCAATTTTAATACAATTTTCACACCCTTTAGGGATTTAGGCTTTTTTAAGTATTCAATTGGTGAAACTTTAATTTGATCTTAATATTCGTGACATTGAGCTGAAAATTGTATGATTGTCCTGCAAATTTGGGTTAACATGTGTTATGGAAGTTTTGAAATCATGCGTGGAAAGCCGCTGCCCATAAAATCGTAGCATTGTAGAATACCAGTCAACTTGTACAAATAAATAAAATCTCAGATGTTTTGCGTCATCTTCTCAAGACTGCTCACCTTTTCTTACTATTCTGTTTTGTAAAATGCTATTCGGATATTAGGTACGTTTGGCACAGCCCTCCAATACATTCCATTTGGAGGGTATTGGCGCGTCTGGCTGGCTGACAAAAGATTACACTCCAAAGACCAGGATATGAATGATGTTACCCCTCGACTGTTTAACGCGCACTTAGTTTCAATAGGTTTCTTAACATAACAGAAATATTTCTTCAAAGTGACTCAGGTAGATTTGCTTGAATGCGAGGTTTGATTTTTGAGGACTCATTGTTTTCTTTTCGTGTTTTGTTTTGTCATGATGACTCAGTTTGCCGTTGTGCTGTGGCTGTTGACCTACGTGGGAGCCTGGTTCAACGGACTCACTCTGGTCATGCTGGGTAAGCAATCCATGTCCCCCTTTGTTTTGTTGTACTGTTCCCTGATATATGTCACTATTTCGACTGAAGTTTACTAAAAAACATTTCCATTCACTGTCCACTATTTATCATTATTCAAGGAGCAAAAAAAATTGATTAAAACCATTTCTCAGCTGTCGGTTGATTTTTGAGGTATATGTACCTTTTGCCATCTCACTTATATTTCAAGGTAGAGTACATCATTTGTCATTTGTGCATTTTTTTTTTCCGTTTGAAACAACAAAAGTGATCAAAATCTAAAACGGGTGCTTAACAACTAACCTGATTAAGTATTAGCTCAGTGAATGCTGTATATTCTGAGAAAACAATATTCTAGGATCTCAATTTCAATTGAAAAGTTGCAAAGTCATGTTTTGAATTGCGTTCGAAATCAGCGTCCGGGACACGTTCTCATTCAGCCGATTGCAGCTACGCAATGTCATGCACTGAACTGGCGAATTATAGCAACCGCACATGCGTGTGCATCGTGTCAACGCTTACGCACACTCATTCACAGCTTCGCTGTATTAAAAACAAACTACTAACAGAAATTTTCAAAAATGCATCTTTGGAAATGACCTTGTTTTTATTGTTTTCTTCAAAATGACAGCATGCCAGAAAGAATAATTTCACAGGGAGTTTAGTGCCATTACTATCTTTAAATCAAGTACGCTTTGCAACAATAATTTCATCAGTTACTTTTTGGATAGCTGCAAATGATGTACCGGTACTGTACCTTCAAGTGTGAACAAACTCTTTAGGGTTAATTGTTATAAAATTCAGACTAAGCAAGTCTAGTACAGCTTGTCCAAGGCCACTTTGGTGTAAGGGGTCAAGGGTGGTCATCCAACTCAAATTCTTGGGCTAAGGTGAGATGTAGGAAGTCTAATTTACAAGTGACAATCAGTCAGTCAGTCAGTCAGTCACTGAGATAGGTACAAAGAGGACACTAGGCTGGCCCTCTGGGACCAGCACAAATCTTCACAGTCTTGACTTTGGAAAGAGTGTAGTATCCAGGCGCCACTTTGGGGGTTGTGTACAAAGTCTATGGAGAGTCAAGAAGTATTTTCTAACACAATTGGAAATGTTTCTCAGTCCCAGATTCATGTCTAATCATCATTTTTGCAATGACTGACCTCCATTGAGACGATGTATGATGAAAAAAGTGGCGTCAACATGCAACATTCTTTCCTTGATTTTTCCGGTTTACATGTACATACTTGTAGCAACATACTGGTACTCGTAGCAATACGTTGGTTTTTGATAACCAATGACGCATCCAATAGACTGGGCACAAATGGTTGACCTGTTCAACAATCCTGTGAAAGGATGACAACATGTTGGACATTACCCCCATCTGGATGCCTGATGTTTTTTTATAACTTGGGACGGGACAATGTCCTGGGATTTCTTCTGAATAGCTGATAGTGATTGCTGCAATATCAAATATGTTCAACGGTCAATGCTTGTCATTCCATAGTTTGTAATGACACTGATTTCCCTTGTTTACTTTCTTTACAGCCTGGATTGACCTGTTCACTCTGCCCATTGTGTACGAGAAGTACCAGGTAGGGTCGTTGACCTCTCGTCCGAATAACAAATCTTACTTGAAAAAGAGTTACATAAACACAACACATCAGGCCAAAAAAAAAATAGTTATGCTTCCGATTACATGGCATTCAAAAATAGGGTAGGTAGGTAGGGAATTTAATTTTTTTTTTTTTGCCAATTTTTTGTGTACGATCATATGGAGGCGTCTGCGTGTAATCAAGGGTAAAAGGTAGAAATCGATAGTTTTTGGTGTTTTTTTGTTTTCTCATTTTTCCCATAAAAAAATAGGGTAGGGGCTGTCAGAATAGGGTACGTGGGGAAACCGGAAGCAGAACTAATTTTTTTGTGTGGTCTAATGACAGTATTGATAAGTCCCTTCACACGTCCAAATCATGTTGATCATGAAATCATACAAGTATTACTAAAAGAAGGTTTCCAATATTGCGCTTCTCAGCTTGCTTAGGAAATATTTGTTCTTAGCAAAAGTCAGCTAAGAACCAGTTGATAGCAGTTAACACTGCGGAATTGGTCTTCCAAGAAACATGGTTTTACAATGCGAAATCACACAAAAAAAACTTGACCAGAGTACTGCTTGGATATTTTCCTACATTCACAAACTTTGTTTTGTTCTTTGAGATTTGAAATTACCATACCATGTTGTTTGGTGTTTCTGACAAAGAGTTGAATTTCACTCACCATGCGCGCAACTGATTGCTTTTTTTTTAAAGAATTTGTTCATTGTATCATTGCTGTACATTGTTACTGAAGCCAAAAATAGTCGCATCCATGCAATGCGGTTGGCATCTACATCAGCATGTTGCCTCAGGTGAAATACTTATGTTAACATGATACGTGCACATGACCTATGTGCAAACTGTACTATGTCGGTGTCATTATCCTGAGGAACCATGTACGTGTTACGTGAGACTTCCGCATACAATGAATGGGCATGAGTTTCAGATCTTTAAGTCCCTTTTTTCACTAAAAAAATGAATATACATGTAAGAGCAGAAATTGTTGCTAATCTGAGAGATGTTCACTGTCATATTTGTCACGTCATGAATAAGTATGAAGTGGTTTTGACCTGTTTTCAAGGATGAGTGCTTATAATTTCTAAGGTGAAAAAAAACACTGATTATGACAACTTTTAAAGGGGCATTACAGCCTGAAATCAGCGAACATTAGATGTTTTGGATTGTTTACTTATACCATTTTAAAGGTCTAGTTGATAGGAAATTAACCTAATGTCTTAGCGTTCCTGAGAAAAGACGGGAAAAAACCTGGTTGTTTACATGGAACAGAACGGAGTAGACATATGTATTTCCTGTCGTTTTCATTCAATGTACGATACACGTTGTGCATGTCACATAAATTACACACAGCTCCGATACATAAATGTTGTTTCTTACACGTCCCCAGACTGTGTCAACTGTGCTGCTGGAAATAAAAGTAGCACTAAACAGTTTGATTTTTCAGGACAAAATTGTGACCCCCAAAATTCGTTCTCGCATGGTTCTTGTAAAAATAACACCAAAACGTCGGGCTTTTAAAGGATGCGTGTGTGGACGTATATATTCTGTTTAAAACACGCTTTTTAGCCCAATTGGGCATATTCCAGGCCGTAATGTCCCCTTAACATTATCGCACATTAATGTCTTTCATATTCACCTCATCATAAACCCAGGATTGATTTCAGCAAGGTGTACATGTATTCTGTCCCTTCTTGTCATATTTTATGCAGGTACAGATTGATGAAGCAGTCGGCAAGGCACACACCCAGATCAATACCGTCATTGCCAAGTAAGTCAACACTGAAATCATTGAAATTCTCTTTAGCTTTGTAGACATTGCGAGAAAGTCTTCAGTTTGCACTAGGTGCTTTGACTCGGTAATTTGTACGGCTTTTTGGACATGTTCCTCACAAACTCACAAAAGAGATTTGGGTGATTTCAGCGCTATGTGATGTCCGTAACAGAGCTTTTAAGAGCTCAGTGAATAAACCTGAAAATGTATTTTTCTAATCCTTTTTATCCATTATCTAGTAATGGTGAAGGAGATTAAAGACTAGGAGTTGGGGATCATTTCTCTGAATCATTAATTACCGTAATTTTCGGAATATAAGCCGCGCGGCGTATAAGCCGCAGTACGCAAAAATCTGCAAATTAAGATTTGAAGTCGGCGTATAAGCCGCACCGGCGTATAAGCCGCACCGACCGCTGCGGTTTCAATTTTGTAAGGCCTCCAAATTCAAGTCAAAATGCTCTGAACCAGTTCCATTTACACTTTAGAAGCTATTAAAAGGACCACAAAAGTTATATCAATCATTTACAATCGATACTTTTACAAACAAATATGGGAATTGATGAGAAATAAACACCGGAAACTGCTGCCGGCTTCCCCGTCTTAGCCCGGCAGCCTGCGCCACGCACGCCGGTGAATGACACCATTTTCCCACAGCACGTGAGAGAGTATGAAACCCACCGTGTGTTGTCTGACTGGAGCGCTACAAATCTTGCTTTGTGGCAACAGATGCTGATTTGTTTTGTCCTAAGAATAAACAGGTCCGTTTTTACCTCAAAACTTATCAAATTGTTGCGATTAGTTGCGAGAAAAATTCAAGTTTCGATCATAACTTTCTTCAGAAATAGTCAAAACGAAGCGGACATTTAAATAGACGATTCCATTAATTTTGTAAGGGGTGATTTAGTCCCTCTTTTGAGTTTTACATCGTTTCTTGAATACATTTCAAGAAAACAAAATATATTGTGACGTTGAACAACTGATTATGTAATAAAAAAATGTTTCAAACGCCATAAAAATTTTAGTGGTCTTTTTTCTTTTTTTTTAACAGCGAAAATATTGGTAATTATTGTTCCCAAGAAAGAACACCCCTTTGTTACCAAAAATGGTGTGGTCCGCTGTCGGGAAAGCATGCCTGCATATCGCTGCTGCACTGTACCAGTATCACGTACGGCTGGTGGCAAGTGTCGAAGACAGCTTTCATCACCGTACTTTTTTTACCGCTCGGTACCTTTACGTGAGACGTGGTTTCGGTTTGTTAATGACTTTCTTAATTTATAATTCATTTCAGCACCATATCTCTTCTTATACCAGTACATTAAATACACATGTGAATTTCATTTTTATTCTTCAAGGCTCGGCGTATAAGCCGCCCGGTGTATAAGCCGCAGTAAACATTTTCATGGGCAAAATCAACGTATAAGCCGCGGCTTATATTCCGAAAATTACGGTAGATATCATGGTTAATTGACTCCTTTGCAGACACATTACACTGCCTTTCATAACACTGGAATTGCCCATTTGTTACATGGTTGATTCCGTGTCAAACCACCCCCCCCCCCCCCAAAAAAGGGAAGTTTAAACCCCACTCCTTTCAAATTGGTTCATATTTGGTATATGGGGTAATTTAGGCTGAAAAAGCTGAAATTTTAAGTTTAAGCGCCATCCAATGAACGCTTTTTGCGATATTGCTCACAATTGTTTGGCAATTTTGGTCAAAATGGGCGTGGCCACCAAATTTCAAATGAACATATTTCCATAACCTGTTGGCCAAATTTGTTAATCTTGGTTTCTTTGGAAAGTTAACATCATAAGGAATCCAAATTTACCATTACTTTTCATGTCTGAGTACTTTGAAGTATGATGACCTTTTGACCTTTACTTTGAACTTGAATTTGACCTTGTGGATCAAGTGAACTTAAGACAAATTTTGGTGAAAATTATACCTCAACATGTTTTCTACAAAATATCCAAAAATTGGAGGTATAATATTTTTGGTTTGGTTTCTAGCTCATCTCAAAGTTGGCATACTTGTTGCAAAATGTGATATCCCTATTCAGTGTACTAGTGGATTAAAGCAGATTTTGTTTGTCCCTGCGGTGTGCTAGTGGATTTAATGCAGGGATTTCTTTTGTCCCTGAAATGTGCATGTATGTATAGGGATATCACCTTTTGCAACACACATGCAAACTTTGACATGAGCTAGTAACAAAACAAAACATTTTATACCACCAATTTTTGGATATTTTGTAGAAAACATGTTGAAGTATAATTTTCGTCAAAGTTTGTCTCAAGTTTACTTGATCCACAAGGTCAAATTCAAGTTCAAAGTAAAGGTCAAAAGGTCATCATACTTCAAAGTACTCAGACATGAAAAGTAATGGTAAATTTGGATTCCTTATGATGTTACCTTTCCAAAGAAACCAAGATCAACATATTTGGCCCACAGGTTATGGAGATATGGTCATTTGAAAATTGATGGCCATGCCCATTTTGACCAAAATTGCCAAACAATTGTGAGCAATATCGCAAAAGCGTTCATCGGATGGTGCTAAAACTCTAAACTTCAGCTTTTTCAGCCTAAATTAACCCATATACTAAATATGAGCAATTTTGAAGGGGGTGGGGTTTAACTCATTGGGTGATTTGGCACGGAATGACCCACATGGTGCTGCGGTAAACTTAATCTTGGTGTTTTAAATGTTTTGTGGAAAAAAAAAGATGTTTTGTCATTAACACGGTTTCTGAATGTGCGTGGTTCTGTCTGTAAACAATGCAGGGTGGATTGATTACAGGGTAAAGCATGCAAGAAGTGGATTGTGAGGTTAAATAGTGGCCTATGAGGCAAACAGTTACTGGTGCACTGTATTATGAATCTTTTCTTATTGGTTTTACATTTTAGCACTGCGATTTGGGCACATAATTTCATGGTTAACAGAATCGTAACAAAACTTGTCCCAGAATGTGTGACTTGACTTTAGAATGGCCAAACCATTTCACACATGTCATCAGGATTAAAGGATCATTCTTGCCTGGCTGTCATTAGAAGACAACAGAGCTCCCTCTACAGTACCTGTGTGGATCCAATACTCTCCTTCTTTTATATTTACACATTTCAAAACGGGTTTATGGCTTCCGACTAGCGCCCCTTGAACAAAGACATAAACGAAATGGGGAACCGGCAACATGGGGCTGGATGGCTCAGTTGGTAGAGCACTGGAACGACAATCCGGTGGTTGCAGGCTCAAATCCTGCTCCCAGAAATTTCTTCATTCAACTTTCAATTATTGATTTTTTTACCCACTTCACAGCATCAAGACCAAGATCCCCTGGTTGAAGAAGAAAGAGGAGTAAATCAACCTCCTTCCCAGAGCCGTGTTCTCTTGATGTCAACGTCAAGACACGATCAAGTACAGCAGCATGTTATATGAGGCATGATTGTATCAACAGCCACCAAGCACTATAAGAAAAAGATTACAAAACACAGACCAGCTTATCTCCATAAAAAAAAAATTAAGAAAAATCAAGTAATACTAAATATGCATTGAGATACATGTAAAGATAAAATATATAAGATCAAATGTAAAACTCCACAGGCAACTTACTAGGTGTTGAGTGTAATATTGTCTTGCTAAGCGAAGATGACATTTCTGGTAACGCAGTAAAATATTGCTTACGTCCTACGACAAAATAAAAACATTGCTCGATGGAAATCAAGTTTCAAAATGTGGGTGATGTTGTTCTGTCGGTATGCCGCGCTCCCAGTTAAAACACAGTGTGCAAGTGAATTATAAAATACTGATCGGAATGTCCATGATTGTCATGAAATTAGCTTACAAGCCGAAACGATCTGTTTTTTGTATATAAAGGATGCGACCAGAAATAATTGGCAAATCTTTAGACCGAACTCACAAATAACTGGTGTGCTAATTTTTTAAGATGGTATTGGGGTGGTTTTTGTTTGTTTACATTTTTAAAGCAAAAGCACTTATGAATCATTTTCGTTACAGACCTGCGAAAGAAAGTTTTATTCCATTAAAAATTGAGTCACCAAAGTTTTTGCCAGTAACAAGAGAAGAATTTCTTATAAAGTAATACGCACTTTGAAAACTAGAAATTAAACACATGCAGTTCAGGAAAAAACAATGACGGATGAATCGTCAAAAGTGTCGGATCAAATTTAAAACATCTGCAAAACATCAGCTATTTGTGAGACCAACGTGCTTAAAAAATGTTGGGTAGCAGTTTAAGCATTGCAAACATAGCGTACGGTGATTTTCAAATTTCTCAATTTCAAGATACTGCCTCATCTGTACTGTGTGTAGAAGTTGTGCTGTGCGTTTGGCATCATCTTTTGATCGTGGGACAACATTGCTGTTTTGTGCTGGCCAGTGTTAAGCTTTTGATGTGTACATCTTAAATGCCTCTCTTTGATAAAAACAGGATTGTAAAACTGCTGAACATTCAACACTCTTGAAAACAAGAAATTATCTGTGAATAATGATTCAAAATCGCTGGAGCAATCGATAAAGATTGCCTTCCGCAAGTGTGTATGTGTAAAGTAATCGTAGGCATGTCAACATGATTAATATTGATATAACGCTAATATTACAAGTTTTAAAAGAAGAAAAAAACACTAAATATTGAGATTGCTGGTTGCAGCATTATTTTGTACAGAGGATGTTCAGTGTTATTCATGTATCATTTGATTGAGTGCAGTAATGGTTTACAAGGTATAGCCATATCTGAATGGAGCTAATGGCTTACGGCTTTGCCATACTTTCACCAAAGTGTGTATCCATAGCCGTACACAGAAATTGCCCGATTCGGATATGGCTTAACACCGACCTGCAGCCATTTTGTCTTGTACCCTGAATTCTCTAACCATTCAGTGTCATCACAGCACAGGTATCAGCCTATTTTACACTGAGGCTGCCTCTTCGTGAGGCTACGTCCGTATAACTTGGCTTTCAGTTACACTTGCGGCTATGGACACGGCTGTGGCTACTTCCCATAGATGCGTGTGTTACTACAAGCCGTAGCCATGTCATTTGGATGCAGCCGAGTCTCATAAACTTCTTAATTTTCAAAATGGCTGCAGCATGATCAGTGATATGACAGTTGTAATCGTAGCTACATGGCAGAACCATGTATTGAAGAGTTTGGATTTTGCTAATTTTTTCTTATTCATCATCCAATATTGTCATAAAAACTAGGATACATAATTCAAGTTGTAGAATAGTAGTCCAAGTATTAGTAGTCTGTAAATCGCCCGTAAAAATTGTTCAATAAATCTCATTAAGAGTACATGTAGGTAGCAGAACACGTGAAATTGTGTGTACAGCCAATGTTATGTGATTGTGACAGTATATTGTACCTTCAATCAAATTGTCATGATTGTGTTGCCTTGCAGACTAGATTTCGACTGGACAATTTATTGAAGTAGAGGTTATTGTAAACTCTGCATTCCTTTGTCTGAATGAACAAATATTTGCAAACATTTTAATCCTCTGTTCCTTTTTTTACGTTGCGAAGTGCAGCATAAATGATGTTTCCTATACACAATTATTTACTACTTGATGCAACATACGGAGTACCAAAACCTATAGCCAGTCCTAGTCGAGTTTAATTATTCCAATTTTGATAAAAACTTTTTCATTGGCTTTGTTTATTGTAATTTCTTAGCAGGAACCTTTTTGCCATTAATTTGCGGATAGCTTTAATAAAGGCAGGTTGTTCAATATTCATGTTTCTAAGTAAGTGCAGTATAAAGGTAAATGAAGACTGTTTCAATATTGTATTCTCGTGTAAGTAAGTATCGAAACGGAACGGTTTGTCAAAAAAGAGGGTTTTTTTATGGTGGAGCAACTCTGTCTTTGGTGACTAGAGTTTGCTCTTTGTCTGGGTCATTTGCCAAAAGCTGGCTTCATTTCAGGTTCAGCACCAAAATGGTTTATTATAAATAAAACAAATATGAGCTTCTATTGCTCAAACAAAATGACCTCATAGTAGATTTGGTGTTCAGTACCAGGAAATGCCTGTGTAGTGATCCGAAATAGTGAAACTGGAGGCTGAAGCCGAAGTGCATATGAAGCCATGATTTGGAAACACCCATCCTTCAAGAAATATGTAATTTGTTGTAAGGTGTTCCGTTATTCCCGTAGACACGATAACATGACCTTCCTAACTTACAAGAGAAAATCATAAAATCATCCAGTTCATTGCAAAACACTTTTTTGTGATATTCAACATCGCATCAACACCATGGTTTTTTTTACATTGAGAATCTGAATGTAACAGTCGTTGTGACAATCCTTTTGTTCGTTTTTGTAGGTCATGCTTGCCATAAAATGCAGTTTTTGTTTTATAAGTTGCTATTTGCTAAGCATTTTGGTTTAAAACTTGCAACTTACATGGTCTTGCATCTCAGTGCAAATATTAGTGTGCTTTCATTTTTTTTTTAAATCAATATGTTAGCAACTCTTCAGCATAGCACCAAAGGGAGTTGAAAATTTTTAAACTTAAAGTTCTATCCCTGATAATAGTGCAATTTTCTGGAATTGAAAATTCTGATTTCTCTGGGTTTGATTTCTATAAATTGTTTAAAAAAAAAAAAAGCTCTGTAAATATTTAAAATGTAGCAGAGTGACTTTTTTCCTTATTACTAGTGCACATTATTGTGCTCAGAAATCCAAAGTAATCTTAGATTAGAAAAGTAGACGCCTTGTAAAGTTGCTGCTTTTGCATGACTTTTTGTAATATTACTTGAATGTACCTCTGGAAGTCCGTGTTGTTTGAATGTTGAACCTTTTCCCGTTTACAAAAAAAAGCACAAGTCGATGAATTCATCAGGAATATATTGGATACTCAACTTCGAATGATTAGCCTGTCGCAAACTGAATGCGTCAATTAATAGTACAGACGTGATTTTATTTTCTACTAGCCATTTCTGTAACATTAAAGGGTTGTATGTTTTAAATCGTACAAGGGTGCATATACACCAATTCGTGCACACTATCACCATACATTCACGAGGGCCCCCATCAATGGCGACAGCATTATGCTAGCTATTGTACAAAGCAACTGCCCTATGATGGATTATCTGAACAGTGGTAGTGTGCTTGGATTGGTCAGAAGATGTAGAAATTTCATATTTTCTCTGATTTATTGGCAGTTTTCAATTCTCATAATTAAGTCTGATAATTAAGAGTACAGCGCTTTGATATTAAATAGGGCCAGTCAATAAAAACTTGCACCGATTAAAAAAAGATGTTAAAAATATATGCCAGTCAACTGGTTGTGGCATTTGTAAAAAAAATATATATCATCATGTGAAATTAACAATGCTGTTCTTTCATTTGGTGCAAATTTGTGAAGGTTTGTCCAATCAGCTGTAGTCAAATGATATTACTTTGTTTAAGAGTATCATGTGTATGACGTACATACCCTTAGTGTTTCAAGAAATGTTTAACAGTATTCAGGCATGTTCAATTAATGAAGATAACATTTCATAAAAATGACATTTTTATGTTTCTATTGTTATTTGAAATGAGCTGTGGAAGTGACTTATAAGTTTATAAGTTTTGAGATTTATATTGTAATTTTTGGAGATTGTTGCATAATGGAAATCTTTCAGTAGTTGAGAATTGCTTGTTAACCCAATTTTTTTTATTTTTTTCCCCTTTTTTGGTTTAAGACAATTGTGCTGGTAAGAGAAAGACAATGTAGAAAACAATTTAGAGTGATTAGGTTTTTGCATTTGGCATTCCCTCGCAGTGTGATGCTGTATTAATTACAAAATTAAATAAAAACGTGACTGTTAAAGCCCAACAAGACATTGTCAGTTATTGTTAATGATTTGTTGTAAGAGTGTTCAAAATATATGCTCCGTACCCGAAGAGACAGGAGATGGCCACTTTTGAACCGCCAAGACAAAATGTTTGATCTGCTTTTCTGGTAGCAGAAAAGCAAATGTCCTTTTTTGGAACACCAGTGAAGGGCAAAATGTAAAACCTTGTCTGCTGGCAGAAAAGCCAAAAAGTATAAAAATAAAAAAAAAAATTGCAAACGTTTAGTCTGCTTTTCTGGTAGCAAAACGACCCCAATTTTTATATTTAGTTTTTAGTGACGTCCCCAAAAAGGCAACCACAAAACTCAACAAAAGCAATACATGTGGCCCCCCCTTACTTTTCACACGCCCCCAAACAACTCCCAGGGCCCCCAAGGTGCCCCCCCCCCCAATAAAAAAAAGTTGCCACTTGCCAAAGTGTCTTTAAAGTATTTTTTGAATAATTCAACAGAAGAGGCATGTAAATGACAATTTATTTTTTTTAATTCCCTTTACCCTAAAGCGTTATGAAATGTGAATAATTTTGTAAGAAAAAAGAGCGCCCTCTAGCGTCAACAGAGGTCTGACTTTTTAATTATAATTATTTTCTTCAAATTAAATAAAAATAAACAAAACATCGGGTTGTTTTTCATGTTTTATTTACACAGGAAAAAAACCCTACTTTTTTTTCTATTTTGGACAATTTCGATACTGAAAATACAAATTTTGTTTGGGTTACTTTTCACCCAAATAAAGCAAAACGGATATACATGTAACTGAATTGTCGGGCCACAAATAATTCAAAATGTTTACAGGTGCAGAGGGGGAGGGGACTTTTGGAAGCGTTCAATTTTAAGACAAGTGGCCAGGGTAGAAAATACACTAATTAGTACAAAATACAAATGACTATTTTAAAGCTATGAATACAATCATCAAACCCTACAATCAATGGTTATAACAGAAACATAAAGGTATCATAAAATTATCGTTCTCTCTTTCAGGCTCCACAGAGGATATAATGAACAATTTTAAGTTAAGGATTGGAGTTTTGATGTTATCCATTCTAAATCAGCAAGTTCCACGATACTTAAGTCTGAAAATAATTAAGCGGGCCCAGCCAGTGACACCTACGTACAACTGTTAGCCCTGTTGCCTTTTTACATATGCAAGTCTGAAATTGCTCAAACAATTGTGTAATTTTTCAGACATTCTGCCCCCCCCCCAAAAAAAACACCCTGACATTTTAAGTCAAAATATACAGTGTAAGCACTTCTTTGGAATGTTGTACATGTACAGAAGCAGCCATTGTAATTGACCTGGAGTCACCACGAAGGATGGCACTACCCTAGAAATTTGAAACCCAATCCACATATTGGGTCACAGCGGTGGAAGGCGAGGAAAGGACCAACCTGGTCTTCATATCAAAATGGGGATCTGAGTGTGCTCTAAAACGAGGAGTTGCAAAGATCTCCTTACAACTCATTATGTGATATCCAGCAACAATTCATCAACTTGTTTTTCATCAAAGAAATAGCTTGATCTCATCTATTCATTATGAATACAGACGCCATGACCTGTCCCAGGCAACCATACATGTACATGAACACAAGTATACATGCATGACTGCACGTCATTGCTCCACATGATCAAGTGTTGCAACTAGTGGTGGGACTAAAATCTGGATTTGTTAAAATTCACTTTGAATTCCACTATACGGTTGGGAATCTTGCAAAACTTGGTATTCGAAACCATCCTTACAAAATTGGAGCCTTCCATTTTTAATACTAACAATAATAATGTGGTGCTTATATAGCACTTTATACCTAAGGTGTCAAAGTGCTTTACCATTATTATCCCTGTTTATCAGGAATGAGACCACTTTTCTGCAGCAGCTCGAGATCAGCGCAATTTGGTCTCTACCTTCACAGGTACCCATTTATACTCCTGGGTAAAGAGAGGACAATTGTAGTAAAGGGCCTTGCACAAGAACACAAGCACCACTTTCCCCGTCACGGTTCGAACCCATGTTCCATGGCACGAGTCGAACACCGTAACCATTGGACCACAGCACCCCACGAGACATTTCTGAGACGCAAACAGGAGCATCCCACAATTTGCTCCATGGTCTCTAATTGTAAGGTTTTGCATTTACTTGCTAGTGGTCTCCTTGGCTCATGAATAGCCTGCCCATTTGACCGATCAAAGGGTTCCCATCCATTTTTTAAACATTAAAATCTGGAGGGTTTTTGTATTTACTGTTGAAAGAAAATTCCTGTTGATCCATATGGGGTCACCTTCTAAACAGTCTCTGAATAGCAATCTTGCATGCCGGCCACAAGAGGGCGGTATTTCTTCGGTACCATTCCCGGTTGTATAGCTTGAGTGTATGCCGGTTGTCTTGTAGGAATTCCCTGTAGAACTTGGCCATTTCATCTGCACTCAACACTCGCTTTGCCCCTAGGGTAAAATTATTTTCAAAAAGTTGGAAATACATTTGACAGTTCAACAGTGCAATGAGAAAGTTGAGATTAACATTAAAATTTGAAAACATGGGCACACAAATTATAATGAGCAGTACACGAAATAGACTTTGGTTTTGGAAAGTGAAATTAGATGTAAAAGTGTGAGATTAAACTTTAACATGAACCCATTTAGTGCACCTCATACACAAAATACCCCCAAAACTTTGGCTCTCTTATGCAAGCCAGATCAATAACTCATCAGTCACTGGACGGACCAAAAGCAAAAAGCAACTAAAAAAAAATACTTCTTACATTGCTAGAGATAAGATGCTTGAAATAATGGCATAAATGTTGCGGTGCCTTCTTTTTAATAACATAATCACTTTAAGATTTATCACACTTAATACAGGATTTGTAAATTAAAAAAATGAAATTACCATCTTCATCCAAGAGGCCAACTCCTTTAGTGCCGAGTGCTTCTTTAACAAAACGTTCTTTGGCCTGCCAGAGAAAACGTAATGAATGAACATTAAATCTAGACTACATGTACATACATACTGATGATTCACTTGACACATACCACTGAAACCTTGTCTGGGTATTTGTGATGCTTATCATCAATGTTCAATAGACCATTCTGGATTTCCTCATAAGCCCCGCCCACTTTTCAAGTGGGCAGCAACACATGCGTTTATACCACCTCCTCCCCCCCCCCCTCCACACACACACATACACACCCAAGTGTGCACAGTCGTGTTTTACTATACGCCTGAGGACAACCTATTGTGTTTCCCTTTGTCCCTGTACTTCAACACTTTCCCATAGACTAAGCATGTAAACGTACGATCGAGGACAGTTTCGAACAAAAGCACCGTCGTTAGAGGACTGAAAGGATCTTTTGTTCTCCCTTTGTGTGTCTGTCCTCGAGCGTAATACAAGACACGAACGCCATGCCAAGTGCATGCACATAAGACTTTTGTCAGAAATTTGCTTGTATAGTAATGGCTTTGATTGGTAGAAACATCATGGGGCAGGGGTTAAAGGTACAGTATATCTTTGTAGTTTGTGCATTTTTTTCGTTTGAAGCAACAAAGGTGCTCAAAAAACAAAAGAAGGGTGCTTAACAACTAATCTGATTAACTTTTAGCTCAGTGAATGCTGTATGTTGCGAGAAAATAATATGCTATGATCTCGATTTCAATTTAAAAGTTGCAGAGTCGTGTTTTGAATTGCGCCTGAAATCAGCATCCGGGAGACGTTCTCATTCAGCTGATTGCAGCTACCCGATGTAACGCACTGAACCAACAGAAAACTAGCAACTGCGCGCAGGTGCATCATGTCAACGCTTGGGCGCACCCATTCACGGCTTCGCCGAATTAAAAACTAACTGCTGACTGAAATTTCCCAAAAATGCATCTTCAGACGCATCTTTGGAAAAGACCTTCTTTTATTGTTTTCTTCAAAATGACAGCATGCCAGAAAGAATAATTTCACAGGGAGTTTACCGTGTTTTTGTGTGAAAAAGTTCTGCCAGGTAAGTGCATTCTATGTGCTCTTTTGTTGGTGCAGTTTGTGTGCATAATTTCACCCTCTGAAATCAGTGCTTCTTCCACCTGGCTTAAAAAGAAACTAAGCAGTTTTTATAATCATCCTTGTTTGGACATTTCTCAGTGAACAAAAAATCTGAAGTGCACCATTTGTCACGGAAACTGTCCAGTTCAATTTGATACCTCACTTGGGAACACTGTGTAAGAAATAACGAGAGCGCAAGCGCTGAAGCTCCTAAAACCCTAAAACTGCAAGTTGCATTTAGCAAGATTTTCAATGGGCATTGCAACGCACAATTGGATGTGGATAACCCCATAAATGTGGCCAATTTACTGGACTACCTCCGTAAATAAAGGCCACACTTCCACCATGTACAAAAACATTTCGAACTTTGTCAAATTTTGATTTTCACATTTAGGCTTAGTTTGTAGGGTTTTTTTGCTTCAGAAGCATACTCACCCTCTTTATAGGCTAATCGGAAGGTGCTGCCTTTTTCAGATGTCTAATTTTCGTGAAATTTCATGTTGAAATTTTGATACGCAAACGTGTGCAAACGAATCTGGAAATTTCACAAAAAATAGACATCTGAAAAAGGAAGCACTTTCTGATTAGCCTATAAAGGGGGTGAGTATGCTTCTAAAGCAAAAATAAACTACAAACTAAGCCTAAATGTGAAAATCAAAATTTGACAAAGTTCGACATGTTTTTGTTCATGGTGGAAGTGTGGCCTTTATTTACGGAGGTAGTCCTGTAAATTGGCCACATTTATGGGGCTATAGGACTAGTGGGGCCCGCATCACTCGTTAATTTTGTTCTCACCTCAATGAAGTTCTGGTTGTGCTTAGCCCAGAAGGCGTGGTTCCACTCGTAAATCTCTTCCCTCATCTCTCTGTGTTTCCTTTCCCCGACCGTTTCGTCCTGTGGCTGAGCGAAGCGGATTTGCCGAAGATTGGACCGCTTGTCGACCGGACCAATCCAGTCTCGGTCCGGGTGGTGCGGTGGCTCTGTCCTGTATTCCTGAGCTTTGGACTCATCCTGGGCGTTTTCAGTGCTGGCTGTTGAATCTGAAGAAAATAGCTGGAAAATAAAATTGTAACACGTTAGTTATTACATGTTTGGCTTATGGTAATGTAATGTGGATACATGTACTCCGGGGGATCCAGGGGGTGTGGTCATGCGCATTCCGTCCCCCCCCCCCCCCCCCCCCTCAGATCCCGGCCACTGAGTGACGGTTCATGCATAGAACAACTTAAAGGGAATATACATCATTTGCTTTTGCTGTAATTTTCAGAAATGGATGGAATTGGGGGGTTAGAAATATATAGCAAATATAGTTACACTGACTATGTTGAGGTTTTGGGTTCGAAAATGCTATAAAAACCAAGAAAAACAATCATTTTCCTGTAGTCTGGTTCCCTGACTACATATAAGAAGAAACAGAGCAGTTTACATATATTGGTGAATTGTAAGGTCAGGGAACCAGTCTAGCTGGCTTGTACCCGTTCATAGGTGTGTAATCGATTGCAAACAAGTGCGATGGTCAATTGGGGCCAGTATTTGAAAAAAAGCCAGTTTTTTTCCAATGCTGGTCGGCCGACCAGCGTTGGAAATTGATAAAAAAATACCACTTTTCTTGAAAATGTCAGTATACCAGGTGCCATGATTTTACAGGATGCTTTACACTATCATTCACTAACAGTCCAGCAAGGTATTTCAAAATGATTTGGTAGTTTTATTTTTTGATGTTTGCAAATGTTGTATTTTCCCTTTAAGGGGAAGTTTTTTAAAATAAATGTTTAGTGTCCTGTCTCCGCCCGCTTCCTTTTTGGAGGCCGCCTCTTTTTTTCTTTTTTTTTACCGAAAAAATGATAAATTTTCAACAGTGACATCATTTTGGCCTCTTTATCTGTTGCATCTAGCCCATCTAAAGCTGTTATGTCATTTCCTGAGTCCAATGGCAGCCATTTTAAAAAGGAGGGGGGAAAAAAGGGCCTCCCGCTTCCTTTTTTTCAAAAAGGCAGGCCGCTAATGACATTTGTTTTTATTATTTTGCCTAATGTGAACATACCCAAGAAATGTCATGACTAAGGGAATAACAGTGTGAGGAGCCGGTCTTCACTGCGTGATAATGACCGGGTGTGGGGGTGACCGCTGTTAATGGACCGAGACGAAGTCGAGGTCCATTAACAGCGGTCACCCCCACACCCGGTCATTATCACGCAGTGAAGACCGGATCCTCACACTGTTATTCCCATTAATAAATACCTTTATAACGAAATAAACAGTTAAAATGCTCCAATTTTGTTACTTTTTTCCGGCGATATTTCCAGACTTTTTTGTGTTCATGTTCATGGGCCATATTTTAGCTTAACAGCTATAACGACGTAAACTCAACAGAAACTGCTGCCGTAGCGAAACAAATTACAACAATGTTTTCATATCTTTACCTGATGGAGGAAGCTGAAATCTCGTTTACACATTCCTTGTGTCCGGAATTACAAAGATGCTTGGTTTAGGAAAGGTAAATATGTCGGTGGGTGAAGTGTTTCAAAGAAAATAAATCGTAGATCTACGCTTTCGTCGTAAACATCCTCAGTATAAACTGCACTGCTGTACGATGTCGTTTCAAAACTTCCTTACGCGCGCGCACGCACGCATCCCTAGCAACTGTGTTGCGTACGCGCGCGTCAGTCTCACGCGATGGGGGTTGAGCGCATGTGCAGTGCTCAATTGTTAAAAGCTACCGCAGGACTGTTACTATATTTTGACCAATCATTGGCTTGCATGGGGCTGAACGGGGCTTGATCAATGCTGGTTCAGGGGCCATTTATTCGCTTGATCTTTGAAGCCGGTCCATTATCACCGTTAATGACCGGCCACGTGATCGAGTCTCGACCAATCAGAAACCATCAACTCTCCAAGGTATTTATTAATATAGGTTAAAGGGTTTTGGAATTATCGGCTAATTATTTATTCATATGCACCAATGGTAATTCTGCTTTGTGTACACGACATATATATAGGTACATTCAGTTGTATTTTTCGCTGCGCGGTAACCATGGTCGGAATTTTTTCTTTTTGGTATCAAAAGATGCGCAAGACTCGAGGCTAAAAAGTCAGGAAAGCTCGGGTCGGCAAAATATTTTTTACCAAGGGTATCACGAAAAGAAAAATTGGTGGGGGAGTGGATCCCCCCCCCCCCTGCCCTCAGCTTAGGGCTTCCTCCATATGGGCTAAGTGGTCAAATACTCCTGTTAATTACCCTATCAAAGTATCATCTCAATGAAGGTCAGTCATTGCCAAAATTTTAAATGACATATGATAAATCTCGGACTAAGAAACATTTCCAATTAGCCTGTTATTAAGAAATACTTTAATTTTGGCAGTGGATATTTTGCCGGAGACGGCAAACCTTTAGTAAACGTTAGTTTGCCGGATATGCACTGAACATGCGCAGTTACTGTTTTTTTTTACTTAAACATTTTCCGGTGACAAATTTTAGTCTGGCTCCATGCCAATATTATCGTTGTAACCTCGTATTCACAAGATGGGATTCAGACCATTTTATAATTTCGGACTTTATTTCCCTTTAAAAAAAATCCTCCAGAGCCACAAATCTGAAAAACAAAATGTCATACTTTGCAATAAAATGTTTGAGACATGTTAAAATAATAAAAGAATAATATTCTTATTTATTTGGGGATGGGGAAAAAAACCTTAAAAATGTGGCGGGGATCGGAATCGAACCCGAGTCATCCCGCTCACAAAAGCCTTTGCTTAACCACCATGACCACTACACCAAATGTGCTACACAACTTCTTCTTCCTTCTTAGTGCTGCCTTCATATGTTGAAGATAAACGCACTGCGGAAAGAAAGCAGAGCGGTTAGTTGGATTGCCGCCGGCAAACCTTTAGTAAACGTTAGTTTGCCGTCATTACCTCCGGCAAAATATCCACTAGCCACTAGGCACTATCTTTAATTTTTAAAAATGTTCTTGACTTCTGGTGGGAACTTCTGGTGGGAATTTAATACATCTTATAATTCAGCCCTATCTTAAAGAGTACAGCGCCCTCTGTTGATATGGATTGCCGCCGGCAAACCTTTAGTAAACGTTAGTTTGCCGTCATTACCTCCGGCAAAATATCCACTATCTTTAATTTTTAAAAATGTTCTTGACTCTCCATAGAGTTTGTACACAACCGCTCTACTTTCTTTCCCTGCACGATTACCCTACTAATGTACAAGATATAGATGAAGCCTAACTAACGTCACTCTCACCTGACATTGGGCTACAAGACTACATTGATATCTAGGCTTCAGGTGGAAATGAAAAGCTATTATTTCTTTAAAAATACAAACAGAACTTCTCCCCTTCCGTACGTGCAGCATGGCGCACACGTATGCGCGCGCGACGTCAGCGTGTACGTGTGTACTGCATGCATGCACAAATGGTACATGGCAACCTCGTTCCCAGGGTGTCGAACAGTACGCGCCCGTCACTACCTGCTCTCTCACCCTGGTATTGGACATTTGCATATGTGCAAGATTTTTGCACACGTATGCAAATGACGAATAGTGTGGTGCCTTGGATATGCTTTACATTAGCGTTTGTTTTTTGTATGCGGTGTCTGGGGTAAAAACAGAGTCAATTCGTCGCAGCACGAGCACGGCGTGAGTTACGAAAACACGATTTTTTTAAATTAAACAGTAGTAAGGAAGGCGGGGGTACGGGACCAAAATGGAAAAAATCTGCGGCGAGCCTGGGCACGCCGCTCTCGATTTTAAAAAAATAGGGGAATGCCCCGATCTCAATTAAAAAAAAAAAATAAAAAAAAAAAATAAAAAATCTGACGTCGGGTTTGGGAGAAAAAAAAAAAAAAAAAAAAAAAATCTGACGTCGGGTTTGGGAGAAAAAAAAAAAATTAAGAAAAAATCGGACGTCGGGTTTGGGAGAAAAAAAAAAAAAAAAAATCTGACGTCGGGTTTGGGAGCCAAAAAAAAATTAAAAATCTGTCGTCGCTAAAATGAGGTGAGTCTGATTGCTTATAAATCCAAAGTCTGACCTCCAAAAAAAATGAGAAAAAAAAAATATTATATTTCCTATAATAAATGGAGAGTAATATGTTCAGACCGACCGTCAAAGGATATTCTAAATGGAACAAAGCCACGCTGCGTGATTACGTGCAGCGGTATAATATACCGCACAATGAAAATGTTTTTTTTACTCGTAAAGTCTACATCGAGGGGATAAAACATTATGAAAGTAAATTTAAAAACTTGAGGAAAAAGAAACTTTATGAGCTCAAACAGATTGTAGACGAACAAAATCTAGAATACGTACCGACGGGTTATAAAGGACGATTTTTGAAAAAAGATTTAATCTCGGCGATTAAAACATACAGACAACCCGAATACTTTACAGAGTCAGCTTTTAGAGAAACGAGAAGGTTTAGAAATTACTACAGAAACTGGGAATTAAACCCCAGACTTTATAACCACGATTTAATCAAGTTTTTTGATTCGCACAAGGAACAAATAGTCAATAAAATCAAGTCTGAATTGAGAGAGCTGAGAGGTTTAAAAATGGAGCTCACAATCAAAATAAAATACGAAAAAACCAAACCGGATGGTACGATCGAAACGATCGAAGCTATTCATTACAGCAAGCCGAAAGCCGTTTTAAATCAAAGTCAAATAAAACAGGTTTTAAGAGAAGAGATCGAAGAGCTATTCAAAAAGGATGAAAGGTATACGAATCAAGGATCGGGTTGGGTTTTAAAAAAGATAATGGCGTTATACATCAACATCAACAGATATAATCCAGCGAGAGGTAGTTCTTACATAAACCTACCCGAACATCTTAAAATTAAACAGGCGATGATAAACATCAAAAACAAAGACGACGAGTGTTTGAGATGGTGTTTGAGAGCTGCTCTTGGGTTGTATACAGATAAAGTAAAAAATCAAATAAGAAATAATCCTAAATATAAAATTCATAAAGAAGAACCTGTTGTATACACCAAAGACGACGGACTCAGTTTTAAAGGCGTTGACTTTCCGACACCGGTCGATCAGATACCCAAGATAGAAAGACAAAATAATTTATCGATAAACGTATATGGTTATGAGGGTGAGATATATCCATTATACGTGTCTAAAAACTACGGGGCAAAAGAGATCGATCTGCTTTTGATTTCTAAAGGTGACAAGCATCACTATTGTTGGATAAAATATTTTACGAGGTTGATGTATGACGTTACGAAACATAAATGTAAGAAATATTTTTGTCGAAGATGTCTATGTCATTTTACCAATCAAAACAAATTAGACAGACATATCGCCGATTGTAAGGGTATAGATGCACATCCATCAAAGATTGTATTTCCTATGGGTAAACCAAAATACATAGACGGGCAACCAGGCGAAAGAGACGTACCGATATTAGAATTTAAAAACTATAGGCACAAACAAAAAGCACCATTTGTCATTTATGCTGACTTTGAATCCATACTACAAACAACAACAACACCCAAACAGACACTGACATCTAAACCTACTCACTCAGACAAAGAGACAAACACAAAAAAGATTAACGTTCACAAAGCTAGCGGTTATTCGCTAGTTGTCGTCCGATGCGACGGTAAAAATGTGTATCAAGAGACTTATAGAGGCAAAGACGCTTCAACTAGATTTATAACAACGCTGTTACAATTACAAAGCGATATTAATTGCATATTTGAAAAACCCCAAACCATGAAATTTAACGAGCGAGCTAAAGACCATCACGATACAACAAACACGTGTTGGATTTGCGAGAAACCAATTTATCCCAATTACTCGAGAAACTGTCAGTGCCAGAAACCCAGGGAACCCAAGACGATAAAACAAATAAAAGAATATCAGTGCAAAAACAAAAAAGGATTTACCGAGTCTAAATGTCTCGACTGTAAAAAGAGAATCAACACATTTAGAAAGGTGAGAGATCACTGCCACGTCACTGGTAAATATAGGGGTGCTGCACACGCTTATTGTAACCTCAAACTACAAATTAAACCCGGTTGTACACCGATACCAGTCTTTTTTTCACAATTTACAAAATTACGACGCGCATTTAATCATGCAGGGAATGACAGAATACGATAGCCAAACAGAAATACAAGTGATCGCTAAAAATTCAGAAAAGTATATTTCGTTTTCGATAGGAAATCTACGATTTTTAGACTCGTTAAGTTTTATGGCATCATCGTTGGATAAATTAGTGAAAGCTTGCCCAAAAGAGTCGTTTCAGCTACTCAAAAACCATTTTAAACATCCTGACTTACTATTACATAAAGGAATTTATCCCTACGAATATATGAACTCGTTTGACAAGTTTCAAGAGACCAGCCTACCACCCATCGGCAAGTTTTACAGCAGACTAAAAGACGAACATATATCGCAACAAGACTACGACAGAGCTCAACGCGTGTGGAACGAGTTTAATATACAAAATCTAGGAGAATATCACGACTTGTACGTGACTACCGATACGTTATTACTTGCAGGCGTATTTGAAAACTTTAGAAGAACGTGTATTACAAACTACGGGCTAGATCCAGCCAATTATTTTACCGCACCCGGATTGTCGTGGGATGCTCTATTAAAACACTCGGAAGTTAAACTCGAACTATTGCAAGACGTAGACAAACATTTATTTTTTGAAAAAGCAAAACGAGGAGGCATATCGAGCGTGGGTGGAATGAGACATCACAAAGCAAATAATCAATATCTCGATGACTACGATTCAAACAAACCCTCGAGTTATATCGCTTATCTGGATGCCAACAATCTGTACGGTTGGGCTATGAGTCAATATCTACCGTACAGCGATTTTAAATGGACACCCTCGAAACCGTTTACCGAAGAAAGAATATTAACGCTGAAGAAAACGTCCAACACCGGTTATTTTTTTGAAGTAGACCTCGATTACCCGCACGATCTACACACCAAGCATAACGATTATCCCCTAGCGCCCGAAAATATGGTCGTACCCCAAGCTTGGATGTCTGATTATCAAAATGACTTATTGGATACCGAACCTAGTAGCGACGTACAAAAATTAACGTGTACGCTTAATCCAAAACAAAAATACGTGTTGCACTACGTTACGTTGCAGATGTATCTCAAACTCGGCTTGAAATTAAAAAAGGTACATCGCGTGTTAAAATTTAAACAAGCGCCTTGGATGAAATCTTACATCGATAAAAACACGCAACTCCGAACAAAAGCGTCTTCTGATTTTGAGAAAGACTTTTTTAAACTGATGAATAACAGCGTGTTTGGTAAGACGATGGAAAACGTTAGAAATCGAATAGACGGTTACCTACTGAGAGACAATAACGAGAGCGATCAAGAAAAATACAAAAAAATAATTCAAAAACCGAGCTATAAAACAACAACGCCGTTTCCAGAATGTGACCTGTCGTTTGTCGAAACATATAAAACGACAACCGTGTTAAACAAACCCATTTACTGCGGAGTGAGCATCTTAGATCTCTCAAAGACGCTGATGTACGATTTTTATTACAACCGATTGAAAGACAAGTACGGAGATCAAATCAGGTTGATGTATACGGATACGGACAGTCTGTTGATTGTCGTTTACACGGATGACATATACAAAGACATGCAATCTCACGTGCGACACTACGACTTTTCGAATTACAATCTGGATCACGAGTTATACGATCCAACCAATAAGAAAGTGATCGGTAAATTTAAAGACGAGTTTGGAGGTAAGGTCATTCAAGAAGCCGTTTGCGTAAGACCTAAGATGTACTCGATTTTAGCGGATGACAACAACATCACTCTTAAAAAAGCCAAGGGGGTCACAAAATCGGTCACTGACAAAAAATTAAAACACCAACACTACTACGACTGCATCTTTAAAAATAAATCTAAAACAGAAACGATGACTCAAATTCGATCTGAAAAACACATCCTTTACACCATATCGCTAGATAAATTGTCGTTGAGTCCGTTGGACACAAAGAGGTACATTTTACCGGACGGTATATACACGCTCGCTTATGGTCACCGCAATCTAGATATTAATTAGGCGGTAATTGCGTGTCCTCGGGTACGACTTGAAGCTCTTGTCTCACAAAACTCCTTTTTTGGCCGTTTTGAAGGTAATAAAGAGTAGGACCCGTCGTGACTTTTTTACCGTTAATCATTTTAAATTGACTCGTTCTTTTTTCCACGTTATAAATGTCTACGCTCCAAATGGGATCCGTGGCTCTTCTCGAGGTTCCACCCTCTTGCTCACCCGGGTAATATAAATATCTAACCATTGCGTCTTGCGGTAATTGTTGCTCTTTTGTTTTAACGGGGTTAGCCGGCGATTGCCGGACCTGTTCTAGTTTAACCGCCTCTGACGGTGCTTCAGCTATTAATCTCGTCGTTTCATCGTTTATAGCTTTGATCACGCTGGGTAATCGCTCGACCCATTGCGTGTTTCTACTCTCGGGATTTAACATTTCTTGAGCGTACTGATGACCAAACAGTCTCTCGGCTAGCGTTCGATTAAATCTTTCTACGATACCCTGCGACCGGTGGTTTCCGGGTTCGCCGACGATAATTTCGACATTTTTTGAAGCCATCCATTTTTTAAATGCACCTTTAAATTCGGTACCGGCATCTACTCTCAACGTTTTAGGGTAACTCAAAGGTGATCTCGCGTAAATCCTGACGATAGCATCTTGGGTGGAATCCGCCGTTTTAGAAACCAAAGGTTCTGCTTCGTGGTATCGACTCGCAACGTCGACAACCGTCAAAGCGTATTTATAAGTCTTGCGTTTTACTTTATCATAGGGTAGGTATAGCACATCCATTTGGTGAAAGTCGTTTGGTGTTTCAAACTCTCGCGAAGTACTCGTAGGCCTGGGTACATACGCAGGACCCGGTAGATAAATTTGCCATATCGCTTGTTTTTTAAGCCAATCTCTGATTACCTTTTTATCGAATTTAGTTTTATCGTGTAAATGGTCGACGGCGCTTTCACCTCTCCAATAACCGCTCGGGCTATAATACAGTTTTTGAAGTTTATCCATCATTTACTATAATAATAATTTAAAAGGCTTTATACATTAAATAGATGGCGTCAGCTGTTGTAATGATGGTTGGAGGTGCGATCATAAACGCCTTAGCTTTTTCGGGTTCAAACTTTTTATTTTCAAGTCTAAGGGATGATGGCAGCGAAGAGCGTAAGAGACACGATTTAGCGACTGAACAACTCTCTGCCGCCAGATATCAGTGGCAACAAGAACGAACGAAACGACTCGATTTTCTCAACAAACGTATCAGAAAACAAAATGTTTCTAAACAAACATTTTCCAACGTAGACCAAGCGTTGCGTTACTACAACGAAATGACCGGAGAAAACGTCGAGTTACCCCGCGAACCCAAACTCGAAGATTTTTACGAGCCTAGCGACCAACAAATAGAAAAAGAACTGGTGTTTATCGCGGGAGGAACGCTATTGGTGGGCTTCTTGGCTTACAGATACCTTTAAATTTAAAACTCGTATAAATAAAATGAATGCGTACGGAAAAAGCTCAATCCCAGCAGGCTATTAAAAATACCCAGATCTATCAAGGGTGAGAGAAAAGAGGTGGTCATTACCCACAATCCTAGTAGTATATCGGCGGGGCAAACGCTGAGAGTTAAGTTTCCTCAATTGGGCGTAGACGACGTGATCGTACCTGACACTTGTAAACTAGCTTTTAGTTTAGAACTCGACGCTGAAAGCGACAACAATAGAACCATTTTTAGCAATTTGGCCAGAAATTTAGTCAGCGAAATCAGCGTCAGACTTCAAGGTCACGAAATCGTAAGTTATCGTAACGCCGACGTGTATCACAACTTTAAAGACAATTGGATCAACAGCTCGGCAACTCGAAACATGGCGTACTCGGGCATAGAAAAAGAAAACGTGTCTAAATTAAGAACGGGGGCAAATGATGCTAACGCGGGCGCCAACAACGGTAAAGATCAGGCTATCGCGGATGCCTATGGTAATAGATATTGTATTCCCCTAGACATTGACATACTGACTTCGCATCACCCTTTTTACCCCAGCGGTTTAAAACAACCTCTGACGTACGAGATAAAGTTTAACGATCACGAAAAAGTAGTCAACAGTTCAGATACGGCGGCGATGTACAGTGTCTCAGACTTGTCTCTCGAATACGAAGTGGTGACCAACAGAGACCTAGCTATCACCATCAGAAATAAACACAAGGGGTTAATGCAATATCTGTTTGATAAAATCCACTCGCTAGAAGTTAGATCTGTCAACAAATCGGACACGCTTTGGAACGTCAGCGTCAATCAACCCATCAGGAGTCTCAAGGGTATTTTGTTTTTGTTTAAAGATCCCACGGAAAAAAGCCCGCAGCGATTTTATAATCCAAAACTAACCAAAACATCGGTGACTGTAGAAGGTAAACCCAATCAACTCTACAGTCAAGGCATGTTTCAATATCAACACTGGAACGAAATTAACAAGTTCTTTGGAGACAGCGATACCGAAAGCGGGCGCGGAGTAGCTAAAGACTTAAATTTGACGGGTTGTGACCTCGGAGACTATCTAAAAAACAAGTACGGTCTGTGGCTCGATTTTAGAAGTAACGACGACAATTCCGCTCACGGATCCGGTAGGAAACTCGGAGACGGAGGAGGCATCAACGTTCAATTTAACAGAGAAGCCGAAAGCCAAGGTGACCTCACGATGTACGTCTTTTTGGTCATGGATGCTCAATTAAACTTGGAAGACGGAAATTTTAAATCTCTGTTAAGTTAAAATGACACAACCGCATTGCGCTTTAATCGTCGGCAAAACAAATTCGGGTAAAACCAAATGGATTTTGGATCTGTTAGAGTCAGACTATAAAAATACATTTGAAGCGATAGTCATCATTTGCCCTACCATTTTTAAAAACAAAACGTACATCGAAAGAAAGTGGATTCAAGCAGATCCCGAGGTATACCTCTGCGATCCGGAATTGTACAAGATGACGCTCAACGAAGCGATCGATTTTTACAGGAAAATATTCGAAGGTGTTGCCACGCTGTTTATCGTGGACGATTGCTCTTCGGAAGAGATTAAATATCGTAAAAAGACGTGCGCGCTATAAGCAAGATGGCGTTTAGCGGAAGACACGTCAATCACAGCTGTTGGTTACTAACCCAAAAGTACAACAGCGTTTTAAAAGATTATAGAGAAAACACGGCTTGGTTGGCGTTATTTTACTGCAAAGATAAAACATCGTTTGATCAAGCGTTAGACGAAAATGACGTTGTACCGATTGAAGAACGAGATTATATAAAACGACGTTTAAGAGATGTGAAATATAGTAAATTGGTCGTATACACCGAACCTCCAGTTAGTTACGAGCTACTTGAGTAGTAGGTGAGTAACAATTAATAGCTTACTGCTCAAGTGAAATAAGTTAGGTGCTCAAGTGAAATAAGCTAGGTGCTTAACTAAAATGACCTAGGTGAGTAGCAACCTATTTAACAAGCTATACATGTATTACAATTGGTTAATCAACAAACGTCAACAAAATACATTTTGTTGTTAATAAATGATAGCAATATTCGAGTATTTGCAGTTTTTGGCTATTATCGTCATATCGCTTAATCTATCGTTTTACACCTACGTATACCTTTGCTTTTGTAACAAAGTTACAAAAGCTACAACAAAATTAAATTCGTTTCTAATTAAATGGAGGACATAAAACTTACTTTAACGAACGAACAAGATCCCAACGCAGAACATAAAGATCGTTTGTGCGGTGTCGTAGCAGCCGGAAACTCTAGAAAGTACTTGGGAAAGGAATACACCGTTAAACATATCGAAGCTCTTGACAGTAAAGAACTCGACAAATTATATCATCTGTACGAAACTAAATTTGGAAATGAAATTGTTAAAACCGTTGGTAAATACACGTTAAGTCTATTTTCGAGAGTGTTAGCCGTTGTTACACCAGTACAAGTTTTAGGATATAACGTCACTATAGATTCTGATCCTATTATAAGCGCGAGTATGGCTGGTATGTTGAGCGACGTTTGTTACAAGTACGGAACTTTTATATCACCCCTAGTTGCTACGATTATCACAACAAAACATTTGAAATTTAATAAACCTAATATAATAAATGGAAGATCAGAAAGCAACGATCACAGCTCTACCAGCAGAGACAGAGACTCCCCAACCGATAAAAACAACGTCATCACCGACGGTAACGAGAGTGACCAAGACTAAAAATCCTAAACGAATACAGCAGGGTAAAGCTTTAGCCGGGCACAATAGACAGATGAAATTAAAATTAGCAAAAATGAACGTAACATCGGACGATAATACGAGCTCACCAGACTACAACTCTTGGGCGATGTGGGGTGCTATAGCGTCTATAATAGGAGTGGGGCTGCTGGTACTAAAAAGTAAGGCAACTGCGCCGGTTGTACAGCCAGTGCCGATAGTCACGCAACCCACTACACCCAGCGCCCCCAAAACGCTAGACATGGAATAAACAGCAATTTAAAAATTGTTATATTAAAAACGATGAGTAACTTTGACACCAACAGAATAGCTAATACGATTTACCACGGAGCCGTCATATCGGGTCTTTCGATGGGATACGCCATGGTAGGAACTAAACTACTCAAAATGAAAGCGCCGGATTTAAGCAAACTAAGCGTAGAAGATGCTGGTAAATTGACGGGTATTATAAGTGGAGCTCTGGCCACGCAAAATTGGTTGGTGACCCAGGGTATACTACCGGGCAGTATAATAAAAACTGCGTAATTTAAATAGGTTTATTAAATAAATGGATGAGGGAGGATTTGAGATAGATCCAGACTACGAAAGAACAGATGATAACGACGACGATGATGATGTAGCAGAGACCAATCTGGATTGGGACGATACTTTTGATACTCCTGATACACCCATCCCAACTACCGACATGGATGAGGTTTTATATCGAGGAAGGAGCATGGTCACAAGTGATCGCGTCGATGATTTTTACAAAAATTTTAACAGAGGTGACGGACCATTAGCTCCGCGATACGAAAATTTTGTCGGTAATAAAGACGGGTTATTTTTCCAAGCAACTGATAAAGCCTTAGTAAGGTTAACGGATAAAGAAACCCCACAAAATTCTTGAGTCTAAAGAGTATAGAGAATAATGCAAAGAGGTTAGATCTTCCAGGTAGAGATTTCATTAGAAAAGGATTGGGTTTTAAAGATTATAAACGTAACCCGCTCGAACAAGTACAAACTGAGAGTATCCCCATGACAGAACTACCCAGAGCCGCCGATGAGATAACCGAGATTATAGAAGATTTTCAACGCGACACCGACGCTCAAACGGAGGGATTAAATTACAGAGAACTCCAGGGTTTAGACAAAAGTCTTCAGACGTTAAGAGGTAACCTAGAACTTAATTTAGCGCGTCTCACTCAACTCGATGACGAGATTACAGCCACGAGACAAGAAGTCGACGAATCTCACAGCGAAGAGGGTCGACGAGAGTTAAACGATACATTGAGCGACTTGAACGTTGAAAGATCCGCCAGATTAGAAGCCGCAAAAGCCAACGAACGAGGGCTCAAAAGTCAGATCGCTAGAATCAAAGAAACGATTAATAAAATATTGGGCGACGACACGACTCTGGCGGAAAAGATTAGAACTCTGTTTAGAGAACAAGGTGTGACCGTAGTGAGTATTTTAGCCGCTTTGAGTTTAGCCATCAGCACCATAGTGAGTAGCATCGTCGCTAGCGTGAGAGGTGTGGGTGCCCCAACCGCGCCAAAACCAACACCAACACCAAAAGGTGGTATCAAAGAGTGGATTTCAAAACAACTCGCTAATTTTGCATCTGCTCTTCAAAAACTCGGAGTGAGCGCGTTGGGTGCTCTGCCGGGTATCATAGGCAGCGTATTGAGTTGGATATTTAACGCGCTGAGTAAGTCCGTATCGTGGTTGGCCGAACACGTGTGGGCTTTGTTTTTGGGTGTGGGAGCCTTGGTGTTTGCGTACCTGCAAAAACGATGGTAGTAATAGTTATCAAGTTTAAAAAAAAAACAACAACAAAAAAATAAGCCTAAAGTTGGTAAGGCTTATTTTGTTGTTGTTGTGATTAGAGTGTGACTTATCGCGTTGCCTCGTAAGCCAAAATACCCATACCAACGATAGCTAATATTCCTACCGTCAACGAAAATTTTTTTGTCTTGGTGAGTTTGTAGTTTCGTGGGCTCGTGTGTTAAAACTGTAGGTGTTGGTGTTGGTGTTGGTGTTGGTGTTGGTGCTGGTGTTGGTGCTGGTGCTACAACATCGTTTGTCATAGGCTCTAGGGGTGTTGGTGGCGCGACATCATCGGTGTCATCAAAAGAGTCGTCCGGCTGAGGTTGTGAGTTTAAATCTAACACCAAACCAGTTTTCATACTCTGGGTAGCGATTTGAAGATTGTTGTTATAGCCGTCGTGCGTTCCAACCCTCAAGTTCATATCCGATGGAATTAAATACAACCCCGGTTTCACGACAAAATTTAAAGGCGTTCTGGCATACTGCAAAGAGTCTTGAAATTGATCGATACTCGTTTCCATGTCGTCTACTGCATTGATGATATCTTCAACGATGACGTTAAATTGTCTCTGAGCGTCTAATCCGGTGCCCGGTGATAATACGCTCGTTTTTGTTTGAGCCTGCGCACCGAGTAAAGCGTACACGTAAGATCTGATCGATTCGTTGATCTTTATGATTCCCGCGGAGGTAAACAAACTCTTGGCGGGTATAAAATCTAACCAAGCCATTTTGACGATGTCGTCTTGTTCGAGATAACCCTTCCAATGCTTAAAAAAAGCATCGTGTTTTTTTGGATCGTCTAAACCCCAATTTTTATCACCCGTGGGGTTGATAAAATCGTCGAGTGTGGTCGTGTTTTTATCATAGTCTAACGGCAAGAGTAAAAACGATTTTGTTTTTTCGTTCCAAAGAAAAACCCGACCTAAGCCATAAGTCTTTTGATCTCTCGTCTGTTTAAAAGACTTATTTTGATCGATGGCAAACGTCCGACAGATGTTGGTAAATGCTCCACGATCATAGGTGTTGCTGAGAGCGTCAAACGAGTCTTCTCCCGGTATTGCTATGGCCATGTCGTTTAATATCCTTCTAACCGTAAAGTATAGATGAAAATTAAATAAGGCTTCAACGTAACGGTTGTTCGAGTTTAAAATATCGATTCCAACACCACAGCCCGTTGTAGCGCAATAGATCGCAAAGTTTAACTGATTTTGATAAAAAGACATGGGGTCTATTTTCCAACGAAGTACAGCATCGTTGGTATTGAGGCGAGATATTTTATAGTCCGAGATTAAGTCGGGAAACGGGGTTAAAAACGTGTTAGACGCGTTGACCGTAATCTCGAGTTCGCCAGTGAGATACGGACTGTCTAGTACAAGCGCTTGGGTGGAAGCTTGTCGTTTCGCTACATTTTGATTTACTTGTTTCGTTACCTGATCGGCTATCGATTGTATCTGCTTTTTTAACAACATAAAAGCAGCCATTATTTTAGTTTCAGTTTTAATATAAAAAGACTTTAAAATAAATGCATTCGTTTCACTTGTTTCAAAATGAGCAGACGTTTAAATTAGAAGACGTCGTAGATAATTTAAACGGTCAAAAATCTGTACGCGTAAAAAGGGTGATGTTTAACCCCGGATATTTTAATATTTCCAGCGCCACGGAGATTGATTGGTATACGCAAATAGATGGGAGACCCGCTGAAAGACCTGATGATGATAGAAGAAGCACACAGGTTAACCCAGATGTAGAAGTAAGAACAGATAGAGATTTTATTGAATCGTTTATACCTGCTGTACCCTACGACTTTTTAATTAACGACGAAAATACTTTCAATAGAGTTATAAACGATCTTATAGAAGCGTACGAAGAAGATAGACTAGACTCTGCTTTAGAATCGATCGAAGAAGAAAATGATCAATTATATAAAGTAGGATCAACTTTACAGGATAAAAGAGGAGACAAAACACTAACCGACGTACAACGCAATACGCTTACATTTTTGTTATCAATTATATTGCAAAGAGGTAACTTAATCGATGAAGGTAAAAGGATAGCGCTAGAATATATCCAAGGTACAATAAGCGAACCTAGAGCGAGAGTAATTAGGCAAGCTGGGATAACAATACGTGGGAGTCTTGTCGTGTCTGGTGATAATTTAGATTTTATTTTTATTTGGTACGACGTCGATTGGTTCGATTTTATTTTAAATTATATACCCGGGGTAAGTTTTCGAATATTTAGAGAATCTAAAAAGGTGACGTTGGTGGTAACCGACGTCAATCTCAAATTGCGTTTAAACAGAGAAGTCTCTCGATTACTCAATTTACCCAAAGGAAGACTGATACCTAAAGTGGTATATGCGGGGTCTTACGACGTTAATCCGTTTAAATTTTTGTTTATTCGCTGCCCGCAATTAAGTACGAGTGAAAACTTTTTTGATGGCCGTCCGTCTGACATCTTAAAAATCATACCCGTGGCTACGCGCAAACCCGAGCCTGATAGAGTCGAGGATTTCAAGAAACTTAAAAACGGTATAATCGACAAACTGACATTTTCTATCAGCGGTGAAAAAGGACAAATCATCAACAATAAGGGTGTAAGTATCATGATCGAGTTGGAGATCTTTTAATTTTAAAATCTTTTTATATTAAAAACATGAGTGTAGATGGTAAGGCGTTATACCCCGATATTTCTGGAGATGTACTCCGATTAAATAGTAACGAAGAAACAAAAGTGTACAGACTTAAAAAGATTGAAGAGATTCGATCTTTAATCTTGAAAGAGAGAGACCACCGGGAGCGCACTTATAAAAAAATAAAGAGAATGATCGACACTATTAATTACGTAGAGATAGGATTAGAAGGATTGGGGGCTATAGCGGGGGCTGTCGGTATTCCCGCTCTCTTGGGTGTTATATCAGCCCCCGTTGGATTGGTGCTAGAAGGAACGTTTATAGGCGCTTTTGGTGTAGATATTCTGCTTAGAATCGCGTCTAGGCGATTATCCGCCAAGCTAAAAAAGCACGACCAGATTAAAATATTAGCAGACTCCAAACTTAACACGATTGAAGAATACGTGTCTCAAGCCATCAACGACGGAGATATATCGCACGAAGAGTTCTTACTGATTACGAGAGAGCTCGCCAAATTTAACGGGCTTAAGCAGAAAATTAGAACAAAGACCAGCACAAAGCTTCAAAAGATTAAAAACGATACAGACTTTGAAAAAGAAGTTAAAAAACGGGTAGACGAACGGCTGGCAAAAGAAAAAAAATCTCTTATCGAAAAACTTACAAGTTCAAATTCTCGGTAAATAAACATTATGAAAGCTATCCACCGAGTTATACCTCTATTTCACCTCTTAGGGCTACACCCTCGGCCCCGCCTTTATTGTAGTGGTCATCGTATCTTTTTAGTGCCTTATTAAATTGATTTTGAGTCACTTTAAATAAATCTCTAACTCGTTCTTTGTCTAATCCAACGACGCGATGATAACACGCCGCTATTAACGACCGTTTGACGCAACCATTCCCCCTCAATGTTTTGTAATTAACGAGCTCGTTATAGTTATTGATTTTTTTCTCCCAAACCCGACGTCGATTTTTTTTTTTTTTTTTTTTTTTTTTTTAAATTGAGATCGGGGCATTCCCCTATTTTTTTAAAAATCGAGAGCGGCGTGCCCAGGCTCGCCGCAGATTTTTTCCATTTTGGTCCCGTACCCCCGCCTTCCTTACTACTTAAACTGTTACGATCTTATCGAGACAACATGCAGTATCACATTTCATATTAATATGAACAAACTGGAAAGGAAATTAGTATTTTCGAGAAGGCGTGGACGAATGATCGCGAAAATACGTACTGCAAGTTGTGAATAATAACACCAAGTACCCGATAAAAATCCATTACTGGCCAATTGCGGTATCGAATCAGGATACAGGAAGAAAGTTTCCCATCCAGGGTTTACTATTGGAAACGAGGTTGGAAATAAAGTAAGACGAGGTTGGGTACATGGTGCAACATGCAACAGGATACCAGGCTGATCTTGGCACGAAAATCGGGACGGATTTTCGGCTGGCCGGATTTTCGGCTAGGCACTATTTTTACGGCGGCGCACCGCCGTGAGGATTAATTGCCACTACGGTGGCCCTAAACAGTCATTGCAAATGCACATTAGGAGAAAACGAATTATAAAGGAAGTTCAACTTCTTATCACGGTGGATTACCTTAAATAACTGAAAATGTTGTTTATTCCACTCTAAAGTAAATCGTAATGAAGACTGTGGCAATTGTTTTTCACAATTGGGAATGTTAATGTTATAAATGTTAACGTTACTGAACTAAGGTTCTGCCTTATAGCCGATGAGAGGGCGCTATATCCGCCAGACTACTCCTTGAGTAGTGTTGCGTTGCGGGAAGGACCGGGTCCCATGCATGAGTCCCGGGGGGGGGGGGGGTTGCCTGATTTCATATCTTTCTTTCCTGTTTTTGCAAAACTTTCCATTTTTTTCATAGAAATTAATACTCATAAGGCCTGGCCGTGATCATCTTTTCCCAAAATACATGGTTGTTTAGTGCCCTCTACGATACTTTTATGACACGTACGTACACAGGTATTATAATAATTGTAAAATGATTTTGTACCCTCCTAAATGCCGGAAATTTCCCGTTCCAATTGCTTACACGGGTTCAGGGACATCCAAAGTGTATTCTATTCGCGCCCGGAATAAATCGGTATTGAAACAGAGTCAGCCCGATTGAATAATCCAACGATTGATAATTAACGTACAAAACAGCCGTTTTCCAAAGAAAATACGGATATCCCATTTTGAAATGATTTTGTACCATCCTAAATGTCCGAAATGTCCCGTTCCAATTGCATACACGGGTTAAGGGACATCCAAAATGTATTCTATTCGCGCCCCGAATAAACCAGTATTGAAACAGAGTCAGCCCAATGAAATTAATCCGACAATTAATAATTACGATACAAAAGACCGGTTTTCCAAAGAAAATACGGATGTCCCATTTTGAAATGATTTTGTACCATCCTAAATGTCCGAAATGGCCCGTTCCAATTGCATACACAGGTTAAGGGACATCCCAAGTGTATTCTATTTTGCGCCCCGAATAAATCAGTATTGAAACAGAGTCATCCCAATTAAATTAATCCAACGATTGATAATTACGAAACAAAACAGCCGTTTTCCAAAGAAAATACGGATATCCCATTTTGAAATGATTTTGTACCATCCTAAATGTCCGAAATGTCCCGTTCCAATTGCATACACGGGTTAAGGGACATCCAAAGTGTTTTCTATTTGCGCCCGGAATAAATCAGTATTGAAACTGAGTCAGCCCAGTTAAATTAATCCGACGATTGACAAATAATGTACAAAACAGCAGTTTTCCAAAGAAAATACGGATATCCCATTTTGAAATGATTTTGTACCATCCTAAATGTCTGTAATGTCCCGTTCCAATGGCGTACACGGGTTAAAGGACATCCAAAGTGTATTCTATTTGCGCCCCGAATAAATTGGTATTGAAACAGAGTCATCCCAATTAAATTAATCAGACGATTGATAATTAACGTACAAAACATTCGTTTTCCAAAGAAAATACGGATATCCCATTTTGAAATGATTTTGTACCATCCTAAATGTCCGAAATGTCCCGTTCCAATTGCATACACGGGTTAAGGGACTCTCAAAGTGTATTCTATTCGCGCTTGGAATAAATCGGTATTGAAACAGAGTCAGCCCAATTAAATTAATCCGACGATTGATAATTAACGAACAAAACATTCGTCTTCGAAAGAAAATACGGATATCCCATTTTGAAATGATTTTGTACCATCCTAAATGTCTGAATTGTGCCGTTCCAATGGCATACACGGGTTAAGGGACATCCAAAGTGTATTCTATTTGCGCCCCGAATAAATCGGTATTGAAACAGAGTCAGCCCAATTAAATTAATCCGACAATTGATAATTAACTTGCAAAACAGTCGTTTTCAAACGAAAATACGGGTATCCCATTTTGAAATGATTTTGTATTATCGTAAATGTCCGAAATGTCCCGTTCCAATTGCATACATGGGTTAAGGGACTCTCAAAGTGTATTCTATTTGCGCTTGGAATAAATCAGTATTGAAACAGAGTCAGCCCAATTAAATTAATCCGACGATTGATAATTAACGTACAAAACATTCGTCTTCCAAAGAAAATACGGATATCCCATTTTGAAATGATTTTGTACCATCCTAAATGTCCGAATTGTGCCGTTCCAATGGCATACACGGGTTAAGGGACATCCAAAGTGTATTCTATTTGCGCCCCGAATAAATCGGTATTGAAACAGAGTCAGCCCAATTAAATTAATCCGACGATTGATAATTAACTTGCAAAACAGTCGTTTTCAAACGAAAATACGGGTATCCCATTTTGAAATGATTTTGTATTATCGTAAATGTCCGAAATGTCCCGTTCCAATTGCATACATGGGTTAAGGGACTCTCAAAGTGTATTCTATTTGCGCCCCGAATAAATCAGTATTGAAACAGAGTCAGCCCAATTAAATTAATCCAACGATTGATAATTAACTTACAAAACAGTCGTTTTCCAACGAAAATACGGGTATCCCATTTTGAAATGATTTTGTACCATCGTAAATGTCCGAAATGTCCCGTTCCAATTGCATACATGGGTTAAGGGACTCTCAAAGCGTATTCTATTTGCGCCCAGAATAAATCAGTATTGAAACAGAGTCAGCCCAATCAAATTAATCCGACGATTGATAATTACGATACAAAACAGCCGTTTTCCAACGAAAATACGGATATCCCATTTTGAAATGATTTTGTACCATCCTAAATGTCCGCAATGTCCCGTTCCAATTACACACACGGGTTAAGGGACATCCAAAATGTATTCTATTCGCGCCCCGAATAAATCCGAACTGAAACAGTGTCAGCTCAATTAAATTAATCCGACGGTTGATAATTACGAAACAAAACAACCGTTTTCCAAGGAAAATGCAGATATCCCATTTTGAAATGATTTCTGTACCATCCTAAATGTCCGAAATGTCCCGTTCCAATTACATACACGGGTTGAGGGACATCCAAAATGTATTCTATTCGCGCCCCGAATAAATTGGTATTGAAACTGAGTCAGCCCAGTTAAATTAATCCGACGATTGACAAATAATGTACAAAACAGCAGTTTTCCAAAGAAAATACGGATATCCCATTTTGAAATGATTTTGTACCATCCTAAATGTCTGTAATGTCCCGTTCCAATTGCATACATGGGTTAAGGGACTCTCAAAGCGTATTCTATTTGCGCCCAGAATAAATCAGTATTGAAACAGAGTCAGCCCAATCAAATTAATCCGACGATTGATAATTACGATACAAAACAGCCGTTTTCCAACGAAAATACGGATATCCCATTTTGAAATGATTTTGTACCATCCTAAATGTCCGCAATGTCCCGTTCCAATTACACACACGGGTTAAGGGACATCCAAAATGTATTCTATTCGCGCCCCGAATAAATCCGAACTGAAACAGTGTCAGCTCAATTAAATTAATCCGACGGTTGATAATTACGAAACAAAACAACCGTTTTCCAAGGAAAATGCAGATATCCCATTTTGAAATGATTTCTGTACCATCCTAAATGTCCGAAATGTCCCGTTCCAATTACATACACGGGTTGAGGGACATCCAAAATGTATTCTATTTGCGCCCCGAATAAATTGGTATTGAAACAGTGTCAACCCAGTTAAATTAATCCGACGATTGAATAACCTGGGCAGTTCTGCACAAACTATACCTTGTTCGGAAGCTTGCGATGAGGCCCACAAGCTGGCAAAAGGACAAGTCCTGAAACCCAGCAGTTGCGGAGAAAATTCAAGATTTAGCGCATCAATTCCAGTAGTACCCCTATATGCAGTCAGTCTATACAGCAATGCCTGCAAGCGCCCGCGACACGAACTTCGTATATCGCGGTCTAAAGGTACCTTAACCTGGGCAGTTCTGTACAAACTATACCTTGTTCGGAAGGTTGTGATGACTCCAACAAGCTGGCAAAAGGACAGGTCCTGAAACCCAGCAGTTGCGGAGAAAATTCAAGATTTAGCGCATCAATGCCAGTAGTACCCCTATGTGCAGTCAGTCTATACAGCAATATCTGCAAGCGCCCAAGACACGAAATTCGTATAACGAGGTCTAAAGGTACCTTTACCTGGGCAGTTCTGCACAAACTATACCTTGTTCGGAAGCTTGTGATGAGGCCCACAAGCTGGCAAAAGGACAGGTCCTGAAACCCAGCAGTTGCGAAGAAAATTTAAGATTTAGCGCATCCATGCCAGTAGTATCCCTATGTGCAGTCAGTCTATACAGCAATGCCTGCAAGCGCCCGCGACACGAACTTCGTATATCGCGGTCTAAAGGTAACTTAACCTGGGCAGTTCTGCACAAACTATACCTTGTTCGGAAGCTTGTGATGAGGCCCACAAGCAAGCAAAAGAACAGGTCCTGAAACCCAGCAGTTGCGGAGAAAATTTAAGATTGAGAGCATCAATGCCAGTAGTATCCCTATGTGCAGTCAGTCTATACAGCAATGCCTGCAAGCGCCCGCGACACGAAATTCGTATATCGCGGTCTAAAGGTTTCTTAACCTGGGCAGTTCTGCACAAACTATACCTTGTTCGGAAGCTTGTGATGAGGCCCACAAGCTGGCAAAAGGACAGGTCCTGAAACCCAGCAGTTGCGGAGAAAATTCAAGATTTAGCGCATCAATGCCAGTAGTACCCCTATGTGCAGTCAGTCTATACAACAATGCCTGCAAGCGCCCGAGACACGAACTTCGTATATCGCGGTCTAAAGGTACCTTAACCTGGGCAGTTCTGCACTATACCTTGTTCGAAAGCCTGTGATGAGTCCCACAAGCTGGTGAAAGGACAGGTCCTGAAACTCAGCAGTTGCGGAGAACATTCAAGATTTAGCGCATCAATGCCAGTAGTACCCCTATGTGCAGCCAGTCTGTACAGCAATGCCTGCAAGCGCCCGCGACACGAACTTCGTAAATCGCGGTCTAAAGGTACCTTAACCTGGGCAGTTCTGCACAAACTATGCCTTGTTCGGAAGCTTGTGATGAGGCCCACAAGCTGGCAAAAGGACAGGTCCTGAAACCCAGCAGTTGCGGAGAAAATTTAAGATTTAGCGCATCAATGCCAGTAGTACCCCTATGTGGAGTCAGTCCATACAGCAATGCCTGCAAGCGCTCGCGATACGAACTTCGTAATTATACCTTGTTCGGAAGCTTTTGATGAGGCCCACATGCTGGCAAAAGGACAGGTCCTGAAACCCGGCAGTTGCGGAGAAAATTCAAGATTTAGCGCATGAATGCCAGTAGTACCCCTATATGCAGTCAGTCTATGCAGCGATGCCTGCAAGCGCCCGCGACACGAATTTCGTATATCGCGGTTTAAAGGTACCGTAACCTGGGCAGTTCTGAACAAACTATACCTTGTTCGGAAGCTTGTGATGAAGCCCACAAGCTGACAAAAGGACAGGTCCTGAATCCCAGCAGTTGCGGAGAAAATTCAAGATTTAGCGCATCAATGCCAGTAGTACCCCTATGTGCAGTCAGTCTATACAGCAATGCCTGCAAGCGCCCGCGACACAAACTTCGTATATCGCGGTCTAAAGGTACCTTAACCTGGGCAGTTCTGCACAAACTATACCTTGTTCGGAAGCTTGTGATGAGGCCCACAAGCTGGCAAAAGGACAGGTCCTGAAACGCAGCAGTTGCGGAGAAAATTCAAGATTTAGCGCATCAATGCCAGTAGTACCCCTATGTGCAGTCAGTCTATACAGCAATGCCTGCAAGCGCCAGCGACACGAACTTCGTATATTGCGGTCTAAAGGTACCTTAACCTGGGCAGTTCTGCACAAACTATGCCTTGTTCGGAAGCTTGTGATGAGGCCCACAAGCTGGCAAAAGGACAGGTCCTGAAACCCAGCAGATGCGGAGAAAATTTAAGATTTCGCGCATCAATGCCAGTAGTACACCTATGTGCAGACAGTCTATACAGCAATACCTGCAAGCGCCCGCGACACGAAATTCGTATATCGCGGTCTAAAGGTACCTTTACCTGGGCAGTTCTGCACAAACTATACCTTGTTCGGAAGCTTGTGATGAGGCCCACAAGCTGGCAAAAGAACAGGTCCTGAAACCAAGCAGTTGCGGAGAAAATTCAAGATTTAGCGCATCAATGCCAGTAGTACCCCTACGTGCAGTCAGTCTATACAGCAATACCTGCAAGCGCCAGCGACACGAACTTCGTATATCGCGGTTTAAAGGTACCTTTACCTAAGCAGTTCTGCACAAACTATACCTTGTTCGGAAGCTTGTGATGAGGCCCACAAGCTGGCAAAAGGACAGGTCCTGAAACCCAGCAGTTGCGGAGAAAATTCAAGATTTAGCGCATCAATGCCTATAGTACCCCTATGTGCAGTCAGTCTATACAGCAATACGTGCAAGCGCCAGCGACACGAACGTCGTATATCGCGGTTTAAAGGTACCTTTACCTAGGCAGTTCTGCACAAACTATACCTTGTTCGGAAGCTTGTGATGAGGCCCACAAGCTGGCAAAAGGACAGGTCCTGAAACCCAGCAGTTGCGGAGAAAATTCAAGATTTAGCGCATCAATGCCAGTAGTATCCCTATGTGCAGTCAGTCTATACAGCAATGCCTGCAAGCGCCCGCGACACGAACTTCGTATATTGCGGTCTAAAGGTACCTTTACCTGGGCAGTTCTGCACAAACTATGCCTTGTTCGGAAGCTTGTGATGAGGCCCACAAGCTGGCAAAAGGACAGGTCCTGAAACCCAGCAGTTGCGGAGAAAATACAAGATTTAGCGCATCAATGCCAGTAGTACACCTATGTGCAGACAGTCTATACAGCAATACCTGCAAGCGCCCGCGACACGAAATTCGTATATCGCGGTCTAAAGGTACCTTTACCTGGGCAGTTCTGCACAAACTATACCTTTTTCGGAAGCTTGTGATGAGGCCCACAAGCTGGTAAAAGGACAGGTCCTGAAACCAAGCAGTTGCGGAGAAAATTCAAGATTTAGCGCATCAATGCCAGTAGTACCCCTATGTGCAGTCAGTCTAACAGCAATACCTGCAAGCGCCAGCGACACGAACGTCGTATATCCCGGTTTAAAGGTACCTTTACCTAAGCAGTTCTGCACAAACTATACCTTGTTCGGAAGTTTGTGATGAGGCCCACAAGCTGGCAAAAGGACAGGTCCTGAAACCCAGCAGTTGCGGAGAAAATTCAAGATTTAGCGCATCAATGCCTATAGTACCCCTATGTGCAGTCAGTCTATACAGCAATACCTGCAAGCGCCCGCGACACGAACTTCTTATATCGCGGTTTAAAGGTATCTTTACCTAGGCAGTTCTGCACAAACTATACCTTGTTCGGAAGCTTGTGATAAGGCCCACAATCTGGCAAAAGGACAGGTCCTGAAACCCAGCAGTTGCGAAGAAAATTCAAGATTTAGCGCATCAATGCCAGTAGTATCCATATGTGCAGTCAGCCTATACAGCAATGCCTGCAAGCGCCCGCGACACGAACTTCGTATATCGCGGTCTAAAGGTACGTTAACCTGGGCAGTTCTGCACAAACTATATCTTGTTCGGAAGCTTGTGATGAGGCCCACAAGCTGGCAAAAGGACAGGTCCTGAAACACAGCAGTTGCGGAGAAAATTTAAGATTTAGCGCATCAATGCCAGTAGTACCCCTATGTGCAGTCAGTCTATACAGCAATACCTGCAAGCGCCCGCGACACGAACTTCGTATATCGCGGTTGAAAGGTACCTTTACCTGTGCAGTTCTGCACAAACTATACCTTGTTCGGAAGCTTGTGATGATGCCCACAAGCTGGCAAAAGGACAGGTCCTGAAACGCAGCAGTTGCGGAGAAAATTCAAGATTTAGCGTATCAATGCCAGTAGTACCCCTATGTGCAGTCAGTCTATACAGCAATGCCTGCAAGTGCCAGCGACACGAACTTCGTATATTGCGGTCTAAAGGTACCTTAACATGGGTATTTCTGCACAAACTATACCTTGTTCGGAGGCTTGTGATGAGGCCCACAAGCTGGCAAAAAGATAGGTCTTGAAACCCAGTGGTGGCGAAGAAAATTTTAGATTTAGTGCATCAATGCCAGTAGTACACCTATGTCAGACAATCTATACAGCAATACCTGCAAGCGCCCGCGACACGAAATTCGTATATCGCGGTCTAAAGGTACTTTTACCTGGGCAGTTCTGCACAAACTATACCTTGTTCGGAAGCTTGTGATGAGGCCCACAAGCTGGCAAAAGGACAGGTCCTGAAACCAAGCAGTTGCGGAGACAATTTAAGATTTAGCGCATCAATGCCAGTAGTACCCCTATGTGCAGTCAGTCTATACAGCAATACCTGCAAGCTCCAGCGACACGAACTTCGTATTTCGCGGTTTAAAGGTACGTGCAGTTCTGCACAAAGTATACCTTGTTCGGAAGCTTGTGATGAGGCCCACAAGCTGGCAAAAGGACAGGTCCTGAAACTCAGCAGTTGCGGAGAAAATACAAGATTTAACGCATCAATGCCTATAGTACCACTATGTGCAGTCAGTCTATACAGCAATACCTGCAAGCGCCCGCGACACGAACTTCGTATATCGCGGTTTAAAGGTACCTTTACCTGGGCAGTTCTGCACAAACTATACCTTGTTCGGAAGCTTGTAATGAGGCCCACAAGCTGGCAAAAGGACAGGTCCTGAATCTCAGCAGTTGCGGAGAAAATTCAAGATTTAGCGCATCAATGCCAGTAGTACCCCAATGTGCAGTCAGTCTATACAGCAATACCTGCAAGCGCTCGCGACACGAACTTCGTATATCGCGGTCTAAAGGTACCTTAACATGGGTATTTCTGCACAAACTATACCTTGTTCGGAGGCTTGTGATGAGGCCCACAAGCTGGCAAAAGGACAGGTCCTGATACCCAGCAGTTGCGGAGAAAATTTAAGATTTAGAGCATCAGTGCCAGTGGTACACCTATGTGCAATCAGTCTATACAGCAATGCCTGCAATCGCCAGCGACACGAACTTCGTTTATCGCGGTCTCAAGGTAACTTAACCTGGGCAGTTCTGCACAAACTATACCTTGTTCGGAAGCTTGTGATGAAGTTCACAAGCTGGCAAAAGGACAGGTCCTGAATCTCAGCAGTTGCGGAGAAAATTCAAGATTTAGCGCATCAATGCCAGTAGTACCCCTATGTGCAGCCAGTCTATACAGCAATGCCTGCAAGCGCCCGCGACACGAACTTCGTAAATCGCGGTCTAAAGGTACCTTAACCTGGGCAGTTCTTCACAAACTCTACCTTGTTCGGAAGCTTGTGATGAGGCCCACAAGCTGGCAAAAGGACAGGTCCTGAAACCCAGCAGTTGCGGAGAAAATTTAAGATTTAGCGCATGAATGCCAGTAGTACACCTATATGCAGTCAGTCTATGCAGCAAAGCCTGCAAGCGCCAGCGACACGAACTTCGTGTATTGCGGTCTAAAGGTACTTTAACCTAAGCAGTTCTGCACAAACTATACCTTGTTCGGAAGCTTGTGATGAGGCCCACAAGCTGGCAAAAGGACAGGTCCTGAAACCAAGCAGTTGCAGAGAAAATTTAAGATTTAGCGCATCAGTGCCAGTAGTACCCCTATGTGCAGTCAGTCTATACAGCAATACCTGCAAGCTCCAGCGACACGAACTTCGTATATCGCGGTTTAAAGGTACCTTTACCTGTGCAGTTCTGCACAAACTATACCTTGTTCGGAAGCTTGTGATGAGGCCCACAAGCTGGCAAAAGGACAGGTCCTGAAACTCAGCAGTTGCGGAGAAAATACAAGATTTAACGCATCAATGCCAGTAGTACCCCTATGTGCAGTCAGTCTATACAGCAATACCTGCAAGCGCCCGCGACACGAACTTCGTATATCGCGGATTAAAGGTACCTTTACCTGGGCAGTTCTGCACAAACTATACCTTGTTCGGAAGCTTGTGATGAGGCCCACAAGCTGGCAAAAGGACAGGTCCTGAAACGCAGCAGTTGCGAAGAAAATTCAAGATTTAGCGCATCAATGCCAGTAGTATCCCTATGTGCAGTCAGTCTATACAGCAATGCCTGCAAGCGCCAGCGACACGAACTTCGTATATTGCGGTCTAAAGGTATCTTAACCTTGGCAGTTCTGCACAAACTATACCTTGTTCGGAAGCTTGTGATGAGGCCCACAAGCTGGCAAAAGGACAGGTCCTGAAACCCAGCAGTTGCGGAGAAAATTTTAGATTTAGCGCATCAATGCCAGTAGTACACCTATGTCAGACAGTCTATACAGCAATACCTGCAAGCGCCCGCGACACGAAATTCGTATATCGCGGTCTAAAGGTACCTTTACCTGGGCAGTTCTGCACAAACTATACCTTGTTCGGAAGCTTGTGATGAGGCCCACAAGCTGGCAAAAGGACAGGTCCTGAATCTCAGCAGTTGCGGAGAAAATTTAAGATTTAGCGCATCAATGCCAGTAGTACCTCAATGTGCAGTCAGTCTATACAGCAATACCTGCAAGCGTCCGCGACACGAACTTCGTATATCGCGGTCTAAAGGTACCTTAACATGGGTATTTCTGCACAAACTATACCTTGTTCGGAGGCTTGTGATGAGGCCCACAAGCTGGCAAAAGGACAGGTCCTGATACCCAGCAGTTGCGGAGAAAATTTAAGATTTAGAGCATCAATGCCAGTGGTACACCTATGTGCAATCAGTCTATACAGCAATGCCTGCAATCGCCAGCGACACGAACTTCGTTTATCGCGGTCTCAAGGTAACTTAACCTGGGCAGTTCTGCACAAACTATACCTTGTTCGGAAGCTTGTGATGAAGCCCACAAGCTGGCAAAAGGACAGGTCCTGAATCTCAGCAGTTGCGGAGAAAATTTAAGATTTAGCGCATCAATGCCAGTAGTACCCCTATGTGCAGCCAGTCTATACAGCAATGCCTGCAAGCGCCCGCGACACGAACTTCGTAAATCGCGGTCTAAAGGTACCTTAACCTGGGCAGTTCTTCACAAACTCTACCTTGTTCGGAAGCTTGTGATGAGGCCCACAAGCTGGCAAAAGGACAGGTCCTGAAACCAAGCAGTTGCGGAGAAAATTTAAGATTTAGCGCATGAATGCCAGTAGTACCCCTATATGCAGTCAATCTATGCAGCAAAGCCTGCAAGCGCCCGCGACACGAACTTCGTGTATTGCGGTCTAAAGGTACCTTAACCTGGGCAGTTCTGCACAAACTATACCTTGTTCGGAAGCTTGTGATGAGGCCCACAAGCTGGCAAAAGGACAGGTCCTGAAACCCAGCAGTTGCAGAGAAAATTTAAGATTTAGCGCATCAGTGCCAGTAGTACCCCTATGTGCAGTCAGTCTATACAGCAATACCTGCAAGCTCCAGCGACACGAACTTCGTATTTCGCGGTTTAAAGGTACCTTTACCTGTGCAGTTCTGCACAAAGTATACCTTGTTCGGAAGCTTGTGATAAGGCCCACAAGCTGGCAAAAGGACAGGTCCTGAAACTCAGCAGTTGCGGAGAAAATACAAGATTTAACGCATCAATGCCAGTAGTACCCCTATGTGCAGTCAGTCTATACAGCAATACCTGCAAGCGCCTGCGACACGAACTTCGTATATCGCAGATTAAAGGTACCTTTACCTGGGCAGTTCTGCACAAACTATACCTTGTTCGGAAGCTTGTGATGAGGCCCACAAGCTGGCAAAAGGACAGGTCCTGAAACGCAGCAGTTGCGAAGAAAATTCAAGATTTAGCGCATCAATGCCAGTAGTATCCCTATGTGCAGTCAGTCTATACAGCAATGCCTGCAAGCGCCAGCGACACGAACTTCGTATATTGCGGTCTAAAGGTATCTTAACCTTGGCAGTTCTGCACAAACTATACCTTGTTCGGAAGCTTGTGATGAGGCCCACAAGCTGGCAAAAGGACAGGTCCTGAAATTAAGCAGTTGCGGAGAAAATTCAAGATTTAGCGCATGAATGGCAGTAGTACCCCTATATGCAGTCAGTCTATGCAGCAAAGCCTGCAAGCGCCCGCGACACGAACTTCGTGTATTGCGGTCTAAAGGTACCTTAACCTGGGCAGTTCTGCACAAACTATACCTTGTTCGGAAGCTTGTGATGAGGCCCACAAGCTGGCAAAAGGACAGGTCCTGAAACCCAGCAGTTGCGGAGAAAATTCAAGATTTAGCGCATGAATGCCAGTAGTACCCCTATATGCAGTCAGTCTATGCAGCAAAGCCTGCAAGCGCCCGCGACACGAACTTCGTGTATTGCGGTCTAAAGGTACCTTAACCTGGGCAGTTCTGCACAAAGTATACCTTGTTCGGAAGCTTGTGATGAGGCCCACAAGCTGGCAAAAGGACAGGTCCTGAAACTCAGCAGTTGCGGAGAAAATACAAGATTTAACGCATCAATGCCAGTAGTACCCCTATGTGCAGTCAGTCTATACAGCAATACCTGCAAGCGCCCGCGACACGAACTTCGTATATCGCGGATTAAAGGTACCTTTACCTGGGCAGTTCTGCACAAACTATACCTTGTTCGGAAGCTTGTGATGAGGCCCACAAGCTGGCAAAAGGACAGGTCCTGAAACCCAGCAGTTGCGGAGAAAATTTTAGATTTAGCGCATCAATGCCAGTAGTACACCTATGTCAGACAGTCTATACAGCAATACCTGCAAGCGCCCGCGACACGAAATTCGTATATCGCGGTCTAAAGGTACCTTTACCTGGGCAGTTCTGCACAAACTATACCTTGTTCGGAAGCTTGTGATGAGGCCCACAAGCTGGCAAAAGGACAGGTCCTGAATCTCAGCAGTTGCGGAGAAAATTCAAGATTTAGCGCATCAATGCCAGTAGTACCCCAATGTGCAGTCAGTCTATACAGCAATACCTGCAAGCGCCCGCGACACGAACTTCGTATATCGCGGTCTAAAGGTACCTTAACATGGGTATTTCTGCACAAACTATACCTTGTTCGGAGGCTTGTGATGAGGCCCACAATCTGGCAAAAGGACAGGTCCTGATACTCAGCAGTTGCGGAGAAAATTTAAGATTTAGAGCATCAGTGCCAGTGGTACACCTATGTGCAATCAGTCTATACAGCATTGCTTGCAATCGCCAGCGACACGAACTTCGTTTATCGCGGTCTAAAGGTAACTTAACCTGGGCAGTTCTGCACAAACTATACCTTGTTCGGAAGCTTGTGATGAAGCCCACAAGCTGGCAAAAGGACAGGTCCTGAATCTCAGCAGTTGCGCAGAAAATTTAAGATTTAGCGCATCAATGCCAGTAGTACCCCTATGTGCACCCAGTCTATACAGCAATGCCTGCAAGCGCCCGCGACACGAACTTCGTAAATCGCGGTCTAAAGGTACCTTAACCTGGGCAGTTCTTCACAAACTCTACCTTGTTCGGAAGCTTGTGATGAGGCCCACAAGCTGGCAAAAGGACAGGTCCTGAAACCCAGCAGTTGCGGAGAAAATTCAAGATTTATCGCATGAATGCCAGTAGTACCCCTATATGCAGTCAGTCTATGCAGCAAAGCCTGCAAGCGCCCGCGACACGAACTTCGTGTATTGCGGTCTAAAGGTACCTTAACCTGGGCAGTTCTGCACAAACTATACCTTGTTCGGAAGCTTGTGATGAGGCCCACAAGCTGGCAAAAGGACAGGTCCTGAAACCCAGCAGTTGCGGAGAAAATTCAAGATTTAGCGCATGAATGCCAGTAGTACCCCTATATGCAGTCAGTCTATGCAGCAAAGCCTGCAAGCGCCCGCGACACGAACTTCGTGTATTGCGGTCTAAAGGTACCTTAATCTGGGCATTTCTGCACAAAGTATACCTTGTTCGGAAGCTTGTGATGAGGCCCACAAGCTGGCAAAAGGACAGGTCCTGAAACTCAGCAGTTGCGGAGAAAATACAAGATTTAACGCATCAATGCCAGTAGTACCCCTATGTGCAGTCAGTCTATACAGCAATACCTGCAAGCGCCCGCGACACGAACTTCGTATATCGCGGATTAAAGGTACCTTTACCTGGGCAGTTCTGCACAAACTATACCTTGTTCGGAAGCTTGTGATGAGGCCCACAAGCTGGCAAAAGGACAGGTCCTGAAACGCAGCAGTTGCGAAGAAAATTCAAGATTTAGCGCATCAATGCCAGTAGTATCCCTATGTGCAGTCAGTCTATACAGCAATGCCTGCAAGCGCCAGCGACACGAACTTCGTATATTGCGGTCTAAAGGTATCTTAACCTTGGCAGTTCTGCACAAACTATACCTTGTTCGGAAGCTTGTGATGAGGCCCACAAGCTGGCAAAAGGACAGGTCCTGAAACCCAGCAGTTGCGGAGAAAATTTAGATTTAGCGCATCAATGCCAGTAGTACACCTATGTCAGACAGTCTATACAGCAATACCTGCAAGCGCCCGCGACACGAAATTCGTATATCGCGGTCTAAAGGTACCTTTACCTGGGCAGTTCTGCACAAACTATACCTTGTTCGGAAGCTTGTGATGAGGCCCACAAGCTGGCAAAAGGACAGGTCCTGAAACCAAGCAGTTGCGGAGAAAATTTAAGATTTAGCGCATCAATGCCAGTAGTACCCCTATGTGCAGTCAGTCTATACAGCAATACCTGCAAGCGCCAGCGACACGAACGTCGTATATCGCGGTTTAAAGGTACCTTTACCTGCGCAGTTCTGCACAAACTATACCTTGTTCGGAAGCTTGTGATGAGGCCCACAAGCTGGCAAAAGGACAGGTCCTGAAACCCAGCAGTTGCGGAGAAAATTCAAGATTTAGCGCATCAATGCCTATAGTACCCCTATGTGCAGTCAGTCTATACAGCAATACCTGCAAGCGCCCGCGACACGAACTTCGTATATCGCGGTCTAAAGGTATCTTTACCTGGGCAGTTCTGCACAAACTATACCTTGTTCGGAAGCTTGTGATGAGGCTCACAAGCTGGCAAAAGGTGAGGTCCTGAATCTCAGCAGTTGCGGAGAAAATTCAAGATTTAGCGCATCAATGCCAGTAGTACCCCTATGCGCAGTCAGTCTATACAGCAATACCTGCAAGCGCCCGCGACACGAACTTCGTATATCGCGGTCTAAAGGTACCTTAACATGGGTATTTCTGCACAAACTATACCTTGTTCGGAGGCTTGTGATGAGGCCCACAAGCTGGCAAAAGGACAGGTCCTGAAACCCAGTAGTTCGGAGAAAATTTAAGATTTAGAGCATCAGTGCCAGTGGTACACCTATGTGCAATCAGTCTATACAGCAATGCCTGCAAGCGCCCGCGACACGAACTTCGATTATCGCGGTCTCAAGGTAACTTAACCTGGGCAGTTCTGCACAAACTATACCTTGTTCGGAAGCTTGTGATGAGGCCCACAAGCTGGCAAAAGGACAGGTCCTGAATCTTGGCAGTTGCGGAGAAAATTCAAGATTTAGCGCATCAATGCCAGTAGTACCCCTATGTGCAGTCAGTCTATACAGCAATGCCTGCAAGCGCCCGCGACACGAACTTCGTGTATTGCGGTCTAAAGGTACCTTAACCTGGGCAGTTCTGCACAAACTATACCTTGTTCGGAAGCTTGTGATGAGGCCCACAAGCTTGCAAAAGGACAGGTCCTGAAACCCAGCAGTTGCAGAGAAAATTAAGATTTAGCGCATCAATGCCTATAGTACACCTATGTGCAGACAGTCTATACAGCAATACCTGCAAGCGCCCGCGACACGAACTTCGTATATCGCGGTCTAAAGGTATCTTTACCTGGGCAGTTCTGCACAAACTATACCTTGTTCGGAAGCTTGTGATGAGGCTCACAAGCTGGCAAAAGGACAGGTCCTGAAACCCAGCAGTTGCGGAGAAAATTCAAGATTTAGCGCATCAATGCCTATAGTACCCCTATGTGCAGTCAGTCTATACAGCAATACCTGCAAGCGCCCGCGACACGAACTTCGTATATCGCGGTTTAAAGGTACCTTTACCTGGGCAGTTCTGCACAAACTATACCTTGTTCGGAAGCTTGTGATGAGGCTCACAAGCTGGCAAAAGGTGAGGTCCTGAATCTCAGCAGTTGCGGAGAAAATTCAAGATTTAGCGCATCAATGCCAGTAGTACCCCTATGTGCAGTCAGTCTATACAGCAATACCTGCAAGCGCCCGCGACACGAACTTCGTATATCGCGGTCTAAAGGTACCTTAACATGGGTATTTCTGCACAAACTATACCTTGTTCGGAGGCTTGTGATAAGGCCCACAAGCTGGCAAAAGGACAGGTCCTGAAACTCAGCAGTTGCGGAGAAAATCAAGATTTAACGCATCAATGCCAGTAGTACCCCTATGTGCAGTCAGTCTATACAGCAATACCTGCAAGCGCCCGCGACACGAACTTCGTATATCGCGGATTAAAGGTACCTTTACCTGGGCAGTTCTGCACAAACTATACCTTGTTCGGAAGCTTGTGATGAGGCCCACAAGCTGGCAAAAGGACAGGTCCTGAAACGCAGCAGTTGCGAAGAAAATTCAAGATTTAGCGCATCAATGCCAGTAGTATCCCTATGTGCAGTCAGTCTATACAGCAATGCCTGCAAGCGCCAGCGACACGAACTTCGTATATTGCGGTCTAAAGGTATCTTAACCTTGGCAGTTCTGCACAAACTATACCTTGTTCGGAAGCTTGTGATGAGGCCCACAAGCTGGCAAAAGGACAGGTCCTGAAACCCAGCAGTTGCGGAGAAAATTTTAGATTTAGCGCATCAATGCCAGTAGTACACCTATGTCAGACAGTCTATACAGCAATACCTGCAAGCGCCCGCGACACGAAATTCGTATATCGCGGTCTAAAGGTACCTTTACCTGGGCAGTTCTGCACAAACTATACCTTGTTCGGAAGCTTGTGATGAGGCCCACAAGCTGGCAAAAGGACAGGTCCTGAAACCAAGCAGTTGCGGAGAAAATTTAAGATTTAGCGCATCAATGCCAGTAGTACCCCTATGTGCAGTCAGTCTATACAGCAATACCTGCAAGCGCCAGCGACACGAACGTCGTATATCGCGGTTTAAAGGTACCTTTACCTGCGCAGTTCTGCACAAACTATACCTTGTTCGGAAGCTTGTGATGAGGCCCACAAGCTGGCAAAAGGACAGGTCCTGAAACCCAGCAGTAGCGGAGAAAATTTAAGATTTAGCGCATCAATGCCAGTAGTACACCTATGTGCAGACAGTCTATACAGCAATGCCTGTAAGCGCCCCCGACACGAAATTCGTATATCGCGGTCTAAAGGTACCTTTACCTGGGCAGTTCTGCACAAACTATACCTTGTTCGGAAGCTTGTGATGAGGCCCACAAGCTGGCAAAAGGACAGGTCCTGAAACCCAGCAGTTGCGGAGAAAATCAAGATTTAGCGCATCAATGCCTATAGTACCCCTATGTGCAGTCAGTCTATACAGCAATACCTGCAAGCGCCCGCGACACGAACTTCGTATATCGCGGTTTAAAGGTACCTTTACCTGGGCAGTTCTGCACAAACTATACCTTGTTCGGAAGCTTGTGATGAGGCTCACAAGCTGGCAAAAGGTGAGGTCCTGAATCTCAGCAGTTGCGGAGAAAATTCAAGATTTAGCGCATCAATGCCAGTAGTACCCCTATGTGCAGTCAGTCTATACAGCAATACCTGCAAGCGCCCGCGACACGAACTTCGTATATCGCGGTCTAAAGGTACCTTAACCTGGGTATTTCTGCACAAACTATACCTTGTTCGGAGGCTTGTGATGAGGCCCACAAGCTGGCAAAAGGACAGGTCCTGAAACTCAGCAGTTGCGGAGAAAATTCAAGATTTAGCGCATCAATGCCAGTAGTACCCCTATGTGCAGTCAGTCTATACAGCAATACCTGCAAGCGCCCGCGACACGAACTTCGTATATCGCGGTAAAGGTACCTTTAACCTGGGCAGTTCTGCACAAACTATACCTTGTTCGGAAGCTTGTGATGAGGCCCACAAGCTGGCAAAAGGACAGGTCCTGAAACGCAGCAGTTGCGGAGAAAATTCAAGATTTAGCGCATCAATGCCAGTAGTACCCCTATGTGCAGTCAGTCTATACAGCAGCCTGCAAGCGCCCGCGACACGAACTTCGTATATCGCGGTCTAAAGGTACCTTAACCTGGGCAGTTCTGCACAAACTATACCTTGTTCGGAAGCTTGTGATGAGGCCCACAAGCTGGCAAAAGGACAGGTCCTGAAACCCAGCAGTTGCGGAGAAAATTCAAGATTTAGCGCATCAATGCCAGTAGTACACCTATGTGCAGTCAGTCTATACAGCAATACCTGCAAGCGCCCGCGACACGAACTTCGTATATCGCGGTCTAAAGGTACCTTTACCTGGGCAGTTCTGCACAAACTATACCTTGTTCGGAAGCTTGTGATGAGGCCCACAAGCTGGCAAAAGGACAGGTCCTGAAACCAGCAGTTGCGGAGAAAATTTAAGATTTAGCGCATCAATGCCAGTAGTACCCCTATGTGCAGTCAGTCTATACAGCAATACCTGCAAGCGCCCGCGACACGAACTTCGTATATCGCGGTTAAAGGTACCTTTACCTGGCAGTTCTGCACAAACTATACCTTGTTCGGAAGCTTGTGATGAGGCCACAAGCTGGCAAAAGGACAGGTCCTGAAACCCAGCAGTTGCGGAGAAAATTCAAGATTTAGCGCATCAATGCCATAGTACCCCTATGTGCAGTCAGTCTAT